>NC_056728.1:1760373318-1760420818 GCF_019279795.1 Protopterus annectens | reverse complement strand
GCTTATATTGTAAGTAAAAAAAGACTCTGCATGCATGGAATGCATGCATGTTCACATCTGAGTTTTTTAAAGGTATAAAGGTTAGAAAAAAGTAAATTGCTAAGCTGTAGATCAAAAGGAAAAGTGTACAAAGTTGCACATGCCTGCTGGATTTTACAATATGACACCATTAAATGGCTTACCTTTCTTAAACAATGTCATTGTATGATGGCACTTTAGTCGTCCTCTGCCTCCTCTGGTCAGTACTGATGTGCTACACATGTGAAGGGCATGTACGTTCACACACTTGCACAGTACAAGACAGGTGACATAGAAGGCAATAGTTTCTCTGAAGTAGTTTACCTGTCAGGTTCTTTTGTCTAGAATTACAGACCAATACAAAAATACAGACAATTTTTAGTAGCAGATTTTGCATTAGCGTGTATTTTCTGAACATTAGTAAATGTGAAATGTTAATGTCTGGTATTACTTACTGACTGTAATCCTCAATGATTTACCAGAAAAACAAACATTTTTACAAGGGACAGAGCAAAAATATGTAGAAAATCAAGAATGTTCCGCAAAATTCAGGACAGTTGAGAGAAATGATTAGTGGTAGTATGACTGGTGCAGCCGTTCAACAATACTTCAGCACTTACACTTTTCTTCTTTCAGGATATTCTCCATTTACAATGGACACACTAATTGGGCCATCCAATAAATAATTACACACGAAACCTCCAAACACTGGACCCAATCCAATTCGGCTTTGTCAAGGGAAGGTCATGCCTCCTGAATCTAGTAGATTTCTTTAAGAAAGTCACTAAGGCCATGGAAGTGGGTAAAACAGTACATACTGCCTACCTTGACTTGGCCAAGACATTTAACACAATTCCCCATTCAGGTAGTATAAATAAACTCATAAAACTGGGCATAAATCCCTACATCACCAGATGGATAGCCAATTAGCTCACAGACAGGACACATGTGGTTAAAGTGGGTGAATCCAGCTCCAGCAAGAGGCCAGTTACTAATGGTGTGCCACAGGGCTCAGTGCTGGGACCACTCCTGTTTGGAATATGCTTCTATGAAGTCAAGGTTATTGTGGAAGGCCTCCAGGTGACAGAATTTGCTAATGAATGCAAGCTGTGGGCAATCATTGACTCCCCAAACGATGTAGATATCCTTCAGGAGGGTCTAGTTCAGACAAATGATAGCTGCCAGAACCATGGCCGAAACTAAATGCAAAAAAAATGCATTATCATTCCCATTGGAAAATCAAATACACTGCAAATTACAACATCAATAGCACACCCCTAAGGGTAGACTCAGAGGTGAGAGATCTAGGTGCACAGATAAACAGCAGCATGAACTTTGAGTGCCATGTGTCCACAGTGGTGAGAAAGCTATAAGTAAAGGTATGGCATCCATATCCAAGGAAATTATAGTCCTGCTGTACTCAGCCCTCAATAGACCAATAGTTAAGTGCAATGCACCATTTGACATGTACTTAACTAGGCACTTACAGCAGCTGGAGTGACCTCAGAGGTTCCTCACAAACAAAATACAGGGTGTAAACATGTCTTATGCAGATAGACTAAAAGCCCTATCCCTTTACTCTGTCTCCAACCGACTATTAAGGGTTGACCTATCCCTGACCTACATAGCACTTACAAATCCAGCCCTGATGGAGCTGTTACACATCCACAAGTCAAACAGCATGAGTGTCACCTAAGAATCTAAACCTAGTTGGTGACTCATACATGTGTCTCAGAGATTGCCCCTTCTTTGGAACAGGCACATTATTCACATTAAGCCCTCCTCAAATGCAGTTTGGGTCAATGGATGGGGAATCCCAAATTCATATGTTGGGTAGTGCCTATGTTCCTGGTTGTATTGGCTAGATTTGTAAGGTTTTCTAAGCCATTAGACTAGTAATCTCCTATGTGACTATGTATTTGAGGATCCCTATCAGTTGACTGAGTTTTCAGAAACTCCATATTCATATGGTCAAGGCCATATGATCGAGTTTTTGAAAATTGAAAGCTTTTGAATGGAGATAGCAGCACAGTAAGCATAGGGAAATGTACCCTTTTCTTCACTGTAGTGAGATCTCGGCATTCGTATATATAATTTGAAGGGGCTGTGGGGGTGCAGGGGGGCTTGGCCTCCTGCATAAATTATAAAAAATAGATTTTTGTGTTTATTTATTTTTTTGATGTTCAAGTTTTCGGAAACTCGATCATATGGTCTCATCCATGTGAATTTCGAGTTTCAGAAAACTTGATCATCTGACAGAGATCTGTATTTAAATAATTATACAGACTTGAACTATTCCCCATCCCTTTTGGTTCCTCCCAGTAATAGAGGTGATACACTTAGCTTCCCTACACATGCTTGAGGTGAAATTGCTGGAGCTTCAGTAGATTGCAGAAAAAAAAGATGAACAAAATCATTGCTAGTGCAATTTTCAATTGTGTGCTGGCAATGATTTACTTGCCTAGTGAGAGTTCTCTGCTTTTCGAAATAGTGTGACCATGGAGTTGGTATATATAAGTGTGGGGGATGTGGAGAGCATGCCCCCCTGCAAAAAATAAAATAAAAATGATTTTTTTCACCATTTTTACTTTTGGGCATTTTTTTCATCTTTTGACACTTCAGTGTTTAGGAAGCCAGTGTTTCATAGCAGAAGCAATACACCCTCAACAGGGTATCACCAACTCAGATGCTAGAAATAATATCTTAAATAAAGAGTAGGCAGGTAAGGAGTGAGTGTTGTCACTGCACTTGAACCGGCTTTCCATGACAACATAAATAGTCACATTTTCTTATGTCAGGGAAGGCATTTTCTTATTTAGTCCTGTAGTGCTGAGGAGTGATTCAGTGGTAATTGTCTGATTCAGGTTTTTGTTTACTAAGCTGGTAGCCTGAGCTGTCTGACATTGACTAAAAAGGTCTGGATAAAGTTCTTATCTATTGTTTTATGACTCCAACCACAAATATTAAAGACCAGGGTTTGGATTCATAAAGCCTGCCAAGCAGCTCTGTCTTACCTACTGCTGAAGTGGTCAGTTTGTTTGTGTCTTTTGGCTTTTCCCGGTTAGGGGTCGCCACAGCGGAACTCCGGTCCGCTAATGATTGGCAGTTGATTTTTACGTACCGGCTTGCCAGGCCTGACGCACAACCTTCAACGAAGGTACGCCCATTCACGCATGTCTCCACGCAGAAAACGCTCTAGCTGAGAATCGAACCAGACAGTGTCTTACTGTGAGGCGACAATGCTACTGCAGCACCACCACCGCGTATAGCCTAATAATAATTTGCTGCTCAGAAAGATAACATTTTCATCTCCTTTCACAACTGTCTTGATAAATCCCTTCAAATCCTAACAGTGTTATAGGAATAATATTTACTTAAAAGACTGCACTCATATATTTTTGTGGGAACTTTATGCACTGTGTTTGCCTCTGTACTTATTTCACATATATTGTATCTTGATGAAAATACATGCCTGAAATGTTTATGTTTGTGCATGACACACTATGAAGTCTTACAAAAAGTGAATTAGTGTTTTGTGATAATTTTTTGTTACATTCTAATGCATAGGATTATATCATGACTACATCAGGAAATGTTACTTGCAATCAGTACACCTTCTTAGTCACAAACATGCAAACAGAAAATGTTGTGTTGCACTGCAGTGTAGTGCACTAGGATGTTGTGTTGCATCGCAGTGTAGTGCACTAGGACGTTGTGTTGCATTGCAGTGTCGTGCACTAGGACATTGCATTGCATTGCAGTGTAGTGCACTAGGCTGGTGTGTTGCATTGCAGTGTGGTGCACTAGGACATTGTGTTGCATTGCAGTGTAGTGCACTAGGATGTTGTGTTGTATTGCAGTGTAGTGTAGTAGGACATTGTGTTACATTGCAGTGCAGTGTACTAGGATGTGGTGTTGCATTGCAGTGTAGTGCACTAGGACATTGTGTTACATTGCAATGTAGTGGACTAGGATGTTGTGTTGCATTGCAGTGCAGTGCACCAGGACGTTGTGTTGCCTTGCAGTGTAGTGCACTAGGATGTTGTCTTGCATTGCAGTGTAGTGCACTAGGACATTGTGTTGCATTGCAGTGTAGTGCACTAGGACATTGTGTTGCATTGCAGTGCAGTGCACTAGGACGTTGTGTTGCATTGCAGTGTAGTGCACTAGGTTAACCATGCTCATTCCTCCACATGCTGAGTATTACAGTACAGCTCCATGCACAAGTAACTGGAATTCACCTTATAAATCTGCACAAAAAAATAAGAACTAACAAAAAATATAACACTTCAGCTATGGGAGATAATAACACAAGTATTTAAATGTCACTGGCCAAATCAAATCAAATTGTTGAATGCACAGGGCAATGTAACCTCCATTTTACAATTGTTTATATGAATTTGAAACACTTTCTTGGGCTTTCTCATTTTTGGCTTCTTCTCTGTACTTGAAATTGTAATCTTTGGCTTGGGGCATTGCAAGTTTTGTTGTGGAAACAATTATGAGGTTATAAACAAAGGACTATGATGGGAGATTTAGGCAAGAATCCATGGCTAGCGAAATGCATGTGTGGGTGTTGGCAGTGATGTCTTTTATGATGAAGTACACAGTCATTGAAAATGTTACATTGTTTAACAATAAATTCAAGTAACTAGTCACAGCCTATTGCTCTTGCTTTTTTGCTTAGCAGGCTTGATTTAGTAGAGGTATGCAGATTATGTTTAAGTTATGTTAGTGTACATAGCTACAGTTCTAAAGAAATATTGTAGACTTCATGCAAAAAGCAAACACACACACACACACACACACACACACGCAAAATCACACACACACACAAAATCACACACACTCCCACACTCCTGATGTAGAGGTATTGCCAACAACCATCACTACCTCTTGCAGAAAAATGAGTACTTTGTGTCAAATGCAAAACTTTAAACGCCTTTAAAACAAGGAGTATTTAAGAAATTATATCCATCTTATTATCAATGGCTGCAAAACTAAGTACTGTGGGTATGAAACTATGCAATGGCCCCCAGATATTAAAGCTCAGGGGTTGGATTCATAAAGGTTCCCAAGCAGCTCTGTTTTACCTACTGTTGAATTGGTTGGTATAACCTAATGATAATTTGCTACCCAGAAAGAGTGCATTGGATGAAGCTCTAATAATTAATTACCAGGTTTGGTGCACTAGCTTAGTGTAGGCTAGAGATCCTTTGAGTGCTGTCAAAAATAGTTGCTTCCTGTTGGGGTAATATCAAGTCTGGGGTGAAATCTTCAGGGCAGCTTATCATAAGAATGAGCAATAGGAAAAACATCAAACAAAACTAAATGCTGTATATTGCATTTTGAAGGGTGCTGCAGTTGTACTGATCAGTTACAGCAACAGATCCCAGGCACATAGTGTAGAATATTTGTCTAGTCCACCTGGATACTTAAAATGTGATGCTGGAATATTCAACATAGCTTACTGGTAGCACCTATTACCTTTTTTTACTGAATGCATCACTTGGTGGACAGGTGGTCCTAAATATATGCAGCCTTCACTGGGTCATAATCTGCTTGTACATAGCTGCAGCGATGTTTATAAATCACTGCTCATTATCATCCACGGACTTTAGTTACAAGTACCCTTTATGGCCAAACAGAACATTCGGTAAATCTCACAACCATATAGCTATCATGTGACACTGACTTGTGAAGCATATGAAGTCATATACCATACTAATTTTAGGGAAGCTAAATGAAATTTCATGAAGGAAAATAATTTTACTATTAAGTGGCTGTCAGGATTTGAAAGCCAGAGAATTTCCAGGCATCTAAACATGTGCCATTTCTTTTGTGTCAGCCCATATGATTAAGTTATTTTCTACATAAGGAAAATAGACTGACAATGAACAGCTTATATCCTGCCCTTATAGAACTGCAAGCATTTTATAGATGTTATGTACAAATCCGTTAGGTCACCATTGTGCAGTATTTATTTTCAAAAAAACGAAGTGTGTTCTAGAGTAATGTACAGTGTGTTCTAGAGTAATGTTTGGTTACAGTTACAGTCAGTCCCTTCATAAAATATCAGAGAAGCATGCCTTTAGTTGCAATCATAGCTTGAGATCTGTATAACATATAAATAAATGACATGTTGTAACATCTGTCTCAGGAGGTCTGTTGATTAAAGCCTCATAATAGTTATAAAAATTCACAAGAATAGCAGACTGTCATTCTTATGTAATTGTAACGTTCATATAATATATATCTATTCATAAAATGCAGCTGTGATCAGATCATACATTTGCTGGATTAGCTAAATAATCCACACAGACTGCTTGCGTTTTTAGAAGTACGTGTTTTTTGGTGTACTCTGTTTTATGAGGCTGTCGGGCACTTCCACAAAATAATACTAAAATGCAGTTTACAATACAGACTTTAACCAAAACAGTTTAAGCTGATAAAATAAAAATAATTTTCCTTCAGGCTTTTATTCAACTGACTGATCACTCCATGACATATATTCAGAAATTATTAGTGCTTCTGAAACCACTAAGTACAGTGAGATGATATTTTATTATTATTACTATTATTATTATTATTATTATTATCATCATCATCATTAACTGAGTTTCACAGAATATAGATGGCTCTGCTTCTCAAATGCATGTCTTTGCAGTTAAATGAAATGTGTGTATTTAAGATGCATGATCAGCCACTTTAACAGAAGTCCATAAAACGAGGTAAAAAATAAAACACACCAGATCATGGTGCTTAAGTGCTAAATAAGCATTTCTGAATAACCCCCCCCCCCTTAATCTGTCTTTCCTCTGTTAAAAAATGGTTTAAAAAGCATTAGAATATGAATCCAAGTAGCTGGAATTGGGATAAAACCCACAACCTCCTGATTTTCTGGCATTGGAGGCAACATAGTACCTGCTGAGCTGCTGATATTACTTGTTCCTGTTTTTTCTTATCATACATATCTGTGTTTGCATTGTTCACACAAATATATCTAATCAGTGCTGTTAATCTCTGCAAATATCATTCAGGTCTGTTTTATTTTAAACAGTGATGTACCAAATCTAATCAAGAAAAACAAAGTCATGCAATTCATAATGTAACTTGATTCTTTTATTTTGAGATAGATTTAGTGGGCTGACTTACAAACAAGATGATAAAATGATAATATAAATGGAAACCAGTAGAGGGCACTGCTGAGGCTGCATAGAATATGGCCACTTGTTCAAGTTGCTGCAATGGTGACATGAATTTTGTATGTGCATGAATGGATATAAATGTCTGTGCCTACAGAGGAGCAAGAAGTGTAAAGGTTCGGGATTTGGTACTGGTATTATATCTGGAGAAACAGAAAACATAGATAAGAAATTGTCCTTGAGTATGCTGCAGGAAGTAATGGTGAAGGTGTCAGGCCTATGCTGAAGGTAAAACAACACAGAGAAAAAAAGTTAAGAAAGTGCATAGGGAAACTGGTTGGCATAAAGAATAAGTGTTAAATGCATAAACGCTGAGGCAGTCCTGGTAAACAGAGGCAGGGAGGTGTGACAAATAGGGAAAAATGGAGTCTTAATTACATGAGTTGAAGAAGTGCAGAACAAAAACTAAGAGACCAACTGTACATCTGATAGACTACATAGAAAATCTAGGAGAAGTAGACTTTATGTGTTTTCTGGAGCAAGAATTACCTTTTATTACTGAGTCATCATAAGCAGTAAGAAAACATTATAAGACTGGGCATTTGGAGTTAAAGCTTGGATCCTAACTTTCACCAGTTCGTTTGCATATTTTACCATTATAAGACTAAGCAGTGACTTCTGCAGAAAACACAGAAAGTGAAAAGCTTGCCAATAGCCAGCCATCTTGGTTGAGATGTACACATCATGGCAGGCATTCAATCAGATTTTGCGGTAGTTGAGGAAGATGGGTGTAGAAAAACAGCCATTTTATTGTCACCAGCAGCAGTAATATGAAATGGCTTCATGTGGAATTTTCAATCAGTGGTGGTTGAAGAAATGACAGATTATATGCAAAAGGCATTGTATGTTTATATAAAAGCAGAATCAGTCTTGCAGTGCAGCAGAAGAGGAATAGCCTCATATAAATGATTATATGTAATAAAGCTCTAAGCAATAAAAGAAGGGAAGGGAAAGAATCCCCTGTGGGGATGAGGAGGAAAAAAAACATGGGTTAAAGTCAACCCTGTACCCTGATTAACCAGAAATAAAATGACAATGAAAGAAAAAGCTACAACTTGCAAGGCTTGGAAACAAGCTAAAACTCAAGCCTTGAAAACTATGAACAACTCTGAAACACAGAGAAGCACATTATAAAACTTGACAATACCAAACTAACTTTCAATACACTAAGCAAATCAGCCTCACGCTTTTCTGGTCCTCCATCAACAAGTTTATACATCCTTGCCACACTACCCAACTCAGCCCTTCTACTAACTATAATAATTCAATACACATTTTATTAACACAGTAACCCCCCTCTTAAATAACTCTACCATCTGTAACAACCCCCCTCCAGAGTCAGCAGTTAATCCCAAAACAATAGATTTTGAAATCAGTCCCACATCCACCTTCAGGACATATCTTCTAAAACTAAAGCCAACTACACTATTAAGACAGTGCTCCAGCAGAGGATATTAAACTTGCAGTACACACCCTAACTTACTCAGTCTCCATTTTAACAAAACAGTCCATCACAGAAAGCTACATCCCCAAAATATGGAAAAAAATACAATATCCTACTACTCCACAGAACCAGCTACTGTACTGATATCTCTAATTACAGGCCAAAAGCAATTCTGCCCCACAATATAAAGTTTTAGAGAATGTGTCCAATCCCAGTCACTTAAATCTGTTACCACAAATACCTTACTAATCCCCACACAACATAATTTCAGACTACACCATGGCACTAGAACAGCTCTACCTAGATTTTCTACCACCATCAACAGGAACAGAAATGCAGGGAAATTAGTAGCAGCAGTGTTCCTTAATTTATCAAAAACTTTTGATACTGTGTTTCACCCAAAAACATTCTACAAACTTTCCTCCCTAGGACTTTTAACACTCATTCCTCAAGTGGTTCAATTGTACCTTAGTGATAGACTTCAGGCTGTAAAATGGAACAATTATATCTCCCCATTTCTCTCAGTGCACATAGGGGTGCCTCAAGGATCTATCCTTGATCCCTTGCTATTCAACATTTTCAGGAACAACCTACACAAAACAAGTAAACGCAACAATTGTTCAATACACTGATGATCCCACACTCGTCTGCACTGCCAAAAACCCTACAACTTTAAACCAAAACACAGAAGTCCTGCAACTCCATTGAATCACAACTTTGTAACTCTCACTACCTATTAAACAATAAGAAGGCCATATTCTGTTCACACCTAAACAATGCTCTAGCAACAAACTCTCTTCATATTTACTTCTGACAAAACCAAAATTGAACTTGTAACTCATACCAAGCTCCTAGGTGTTATAGATGATGCCATGACATCTGATCACCACATAAATAAGCTCTCAGTAAAATACACAAAAAAACTTGGCAAGGCAAGCCATTGCCTCTTCTCTATTGTTAGACACCCTCCTATAAGCTGTTCCTGTATGAGTCAACCTGCAAGCTACCCAAATAACCATGCTAGAGAAATGTTACAATAGCACAGCTAAATTTGTAGCTGTTGTACCTTATAGATCCCATCACTGCATGGTACTAAAACAGATAACTTGTTTAGAATTGCCTCACTATCTACTAAAGCTGTTCACAGTCTAATTTTCAAACCTGACAAATACCAAACCCTAAAAATGTTAACCCTTCCTCCCCATCTAGTGCTCTTCACTCTGATGACAAATTCCTACTGCACTTCATTAAATCAAACAAAACCGCAGGGGACTCACTGTATTCCTCTGGAAGTTCATTTCCTGTCACTCAGACAAACTAACAATCTGAAATCCTTCAAGCTACTGTTGAAACAAGGTCTCATGGCTTTGCTCATGCACCACACCTGGCTAATCTCTGTAAACTATCCTTATCTACTCTATTCCATTCTGCTCTAAGATGACTATGTGGCCCATAATGTTCTATCTAACCCTGTACTATCACATCCACTTGGCCACACTCACTGAACCATACTCTCTTCGATTTTACATTGTTATGAAAATTCACTTTAGCACGTCCTACTATTATAAAATACTATTGGTCTAAACTTTGTCTAAGCACTCAGTCTGACCTATGTTTGAATGAGTTTTCATGTTATTGTACTGCTTATATCACGATTATATTAACTTTGTTTGTTGGCTACGCATATGTGTCTTGCTTGTGCGCTTTTGTTTTTTCACAATCATTTTTTTTTCCCAGTATTGTATGCTCAAATGATTAATTACACTATGTAAGCATGTAAGTTCCTCTGTCTGTGTATCTTGTGGGTTTTTTCTCCCCTGGCCTCCACTGAAAAGGGGTCTTCTAGCCAGCTTGGTGTTCTTGGTAATCAGAGCGATAAATAAATGAATAACCAGATATGACCAGCAGATGGCTTCAGTTTTGAAATGCTAAGTAGTTACACATGGAAAAAAAAGAGTGAAAGAGCTCATTCTACACCAGCCTCAGTATGGGTGAAACATGTCTGCATGTATTCAGTAACTGTTTATCTTGTTCCTTTTAAAATGCAGAAACAAATTCTTTCATCTGTAAAATGCAGCACAGCTGATTAATAACTTCCTATTCTTTTAAGTGTTTGTACTATAGATAGTTAAGAGGCGATGATGTGGTGAGACATTCTGAACATCACTGTTTTTTACAGTACATAGAGCTCATTTTCCATTCTATCGGCCTCTTCTTTGACTGTGTAATATGTACTCCATCATATCACTATGTAAGCTCTTTAGCAACATCTTCCTTACTCATTCAAAGTGTACTTTACCCTAATAAACTCAACATAATAGCCCAGGAATTCTGCACTGTGAATGTCGATTGGCTCATTATGACTGTATTTGACTACAAATATGAATACATTAAATGGAAATGTTTATCTGGTATATATGTTAAGTCAAAAAGAAAAGTCTTCTTAGAAGTTGGTACATACATTGTCAAAATATATTGCAGGGTACACAACAACTGGACTTCTTAAACTCAAAATCCCTGTCTAATGCCTCTGGATATGAGAAAGTAAATTTTGCAACACACCACCCCATCAGAAATACAGCTGAGCTTCTTTAAGGAATTATCTCATAGCCATGTGGATATTATCTTTCAAAAATTATATTGATGAGAACAAATGGATGCAAGTTGAAGCTATAAAGTAGAAAGCTCTAAGAAAGGTACAAAGAAGTATTATTTCACATGAAGTATTATAGCTGATTACAACAGCCTACAGCAAGAAGCAGATATCTAAGGTGTACACAGCCAACAATGTAGTTATAATTGCTGGGTACAGAGGTTATCTGTGAATAAAGCTGACTGACACTTTGGGCATGATCAAGTTAAACTGTCATTAGTTTAGCTTTTGCAGGACTACTGAGTATTTGTGCTAAGCAAGTTGGAATACTTATGTGTTTTTTTATCACAATTAAACATTGAGGTATACACAGTCAATAAACTGACTGTACTTGACAAGTGTGGACATTAATGACAGCAACTTGAATGGGCTGTTATTGTGAAATATTCCGAAATGTGTAATTTTGTTATCATTGGTTAGTAAATAAAACAAATTTTGTTTTACATTTTGCTAGAAAAATGCCCAAGACTGAAATGTAAAACAAGCACTCATATCTTGTTTTATTAAACAATAAATATAATTCAAACAATCTGTTAAACAAGCAGAAAATTTCAAACAATGTTAGACAAGTAGAAGTTTGAAACAATCAGGAAGATGAAGCATGTGAAATGTATGCCTGACCCTAAAAACAAGTATTGGAAAGCCCATGGTTTGAAATCGGCACAGGACCCAAGGTACACTTAGTCCAACACTGACTGCAGCCACTGTAGTTACTCACCCTGCAATTAACGACAATCCCTTCAGCCAGAGTTCCAGCAATTGACTTATTAAGAATTTCTTTATGTTCATAAAGTGTTTAAATGGCCTCTCCTAGTGGTTGCCTAAGGAAGAATGCATGTTCAGAGGTCTACCATCCCAGTTCTTTGACTCCCTCTCTGCAATAGCTGCATTTCTTTAACATCCACATAAACCGTTATTAACACCACAGCCTGGGTGCACAGTATGAAACATGACTTCAAACCAGGAGACATTATTTAAAAACAATAGATGAGATTCAGTGCAAAGAAGCAGTGGGCTTACCTAACCAAAGACCCAGTAGCAAGATTCAGAAGCTCTGCCTGCAAGATAGCTTACTTTAGAAAATAATTATACTATTGTTGTGTCTTTTGGCTTTTCCCGGTTAGGGGGTCGCCACAGTGGAACTCCAGTCCGCTAATGACCGGTACTTGATTTTTATGTGCCGAGTTACCAGCCCTGACGCACAACCTTCAACGAAGGTACACCCATTCATGCATGTCTCCATGCAGAAGACACTCTAGCTGAGAATCGAACCAGACAGCATCTGACTGTGAGGCAACAATTCTACCGCAGCACCATCATCGCGGACTTTAGCCTAATAAATATTTCTGGGAGTGACTTGCCTTATGTTGTGTAACTACGTGAGGAGAGGCAGGATATCAGCAGACAAGTCACAATGCCGTGCGTGACTAACATAATGGCTCACTTCTGGTAAGGCAATGCTGAACCATCAGAAGGGCTATTTCGATTGCTTCCATTTTTTCCAGCACCCACTCCAGTGTCTCTTAACTGGTGGTACTGATCAGGCTTGTTATAATTGAAATATGCTCTCAGTGACACTGCTGGTGTTAAATCCCTTTGTGTCCTCACCTCACTTATCTGGAGACAGCAGTACTTGTGTTCAGGTGTCATATTACTCAAACAGAAGATACTGGTGCATTTGCTTCGTTCCTCCATCCATCCCTCCACAACTCCTTTTCCCCATTTTTGCACATGGAATCAGTGTAATTTCAAAGTGACAATCATCAAGAGCCAAGGTTTACACCACTGGGTGGCCAGCCCTGTCACAGTAGTTCTACACCACACACTCACATGCACACTCACACCTATGGCCAGTTTACAGTGTCCAGTCCACCTACTGCATGTAACTGTTGCTTTGATCCTGTTCCCTTTTCATTTTTAAATGTAATTTATTTATTTCTTATGTGTGTAAGTGAACATGCCTGCCTCAGAACTTTTTCAGTCACAACTCAGGCTACAATGATATGGACAAATACAATGTATATGGATAATTCAGAGCAAGCAATAAACTGGTTTTTGAATGAAATTCCCTTTGATGTCCATGCATGTGTGTCTGTGTCCTCACCACTAGACACAAATGAAATGCTCGACTGCACGTCATTCTTACTTTCATTCAAAATGTATTTCAATGAGTGTTGTAATTCAGCATTGAGACTTTCCCATTTTTCATTACTGTTGCCAGATTTGTTTAAACAAGTTCTCCTTATATTCTATAATACAGATGTTTATCTATTCTTTCTGAAGCCTGTTTTTATACTCGTATGTAATAACATTCTAAATGAAAGATAGCAGTTTTTAGTTCTTTAGGAAATTAAACAGGATTATAAAATGTCAAATTAATAACCTGGAATGAAAGCATTTAACATTAAATAGCAGTCTGCGAGCATGTGATGAACTGTCAGAATGGAGGCTCATAAAATTGATAGCTTTTTTTTTTGCTTCTAAAGTGTAAACTATAGGCATTTTTTCATTGAATAATTTATAGTTTCAAACTTAACAACTGTCGTTTTTTCAGATGATAAACAAAACCTGTGTTTTTGTAGACTAAAAGGAAAGTTCAGTTTATTGGTGCAGCAATACCACGTGAAGATGAAATAAAGTTCAAAACAGAGTTGTGAAAAAACTATACAAAAATGTGTGGAAAAGAAAACACTTCTTTTAAGCATGCTGCAAGTATTTATAACACATACAGTTATTTAGTTACAATCTGAGCTGAAATGTAGATCATAATACTGTGATGGCCAAAGCTGAGATTTGTCAGATGCTGATAAAAATGCATGTTTGGTAGCATGAAACGAAACATTGCATTTAGAATGAGAACAATCTGAGAGGACATAAACAGAAATAATTTAACTTGCATAAACTTGTACTAGCTTGCTGCATAAGCTCACTAACTGCTCTATAACAATTTTACTTTTTTCCAGTGCCTCTGTTTCAATTGCTTAGTGGGGGTGGGCACAGCCCAAACACACATTTGGCACTGATAAATGTTTGCTTCTAAAATATTTATACAATGCAAATATATTGATATGCAAAAAGTTCTACAGAGAATATTGCTGTGACATAACATTTATTGTGTGATACACCTCAAGATAGTCTCATCTGACTATTGCTTACTTTCACAGAAAGTTTGAATTGTATTAAAATTGCAGGATTCAATGTGTCAGTACTTCTGTTTTAACTATAAACCAGGTGTTCAGTTTGTTATTTCAAGGCGGACAGTATAGTAGTGAGAAAACATTATGAATAATTTGTTATTGGAAAAAATGTTTGGAATTCAAGATGAATACAGTGTGGAGTATTGTATGAAATAATTACCTGGGGGAAGGTATTCAGCAAAGACAGCTTTTTAGGCCTTGAATGTGCTCTTAGCAGTTTCTGAGTATACTTGAGGATTTTTGCTTGCATTTATTATTCTACATTTTAGTTAATAGTAATCACATGAGCTTTAATTATCATCAGTGCATCTTTTGTCCTGGCTTTCATGTTATTCCCAGTGATAAACTATATATTTCCTATGTGCTTGGCACCATTTTGCATCCTGAATAGCAAGTGATTCCTTGTTTACTGCATTACTTCCTGGCCTTCTTTTGTTTTGATGACATTTAATTACTTCCTGAAGCATTGAGAGGACATTATCAATCATTATTTCCTTGATGTTGTTTAAACTAGAATTACGCTGCCATCATTTGCTGCTGTTCTTTGAACTAAATAGAAATCTTGTTATAATTACTTTCAGATGGACAATGTGAGGTACTTCATATGTATTTAGGACCTCAGGTAGACACTAACAACCTAGAGAAAATGCCTGCAGCAAAACATCCGTTACTAGTATAATGATTATTTGTTTCATGAAAAGTAATAGAGTGCCAAAGGTAAAGGCCTGGAGAATGTCATACTGCAAATCATAAATGGCTATATTACCATCACCTTAGTTTTAATCATAGTTGGATAGGGGAATTTGTTTTCAGTTTCTTCTTAATGGGATAGTAGAAGTTTATTTTAGTTTTGATTCAGAAGAGGTTTTTTTTTTTTCCTATCAGGGGAGGCTTATTGAATTTGCATTTATCCATCTGATCTTACAAACTGTCTTAATAAACGAGGCTAACAACTGTCTACAGTAAAACATCTTTTATTGGATAGCACCTATTGGTTTAATTTAAATTTGTAAATAGCCTCACTTGGAGGATACTTGGAGGATAGGGACATCTCTGGCTAGATTTCTGGATGGCTAAAACAATGCTGTTTTCTCTTCCAGTATGAGTAAACAAAAGTGAATGCACTCAGGATCATAACCCTCAAATTATATCGCCAAAAAACTGCCAAAAACACTTAAGTATTTTGCCCCCCCACACACACCTCACAAAGTTGTATATTTATAAACTCCACAACTGCACCAATTTGAAGAAGAGGAAATCCCCCCCCCAAAAGGGCATCACAGCTGGATCAACTCACAGTGATTTCCTGTGGAAGAACTCTGCTCGTCAGTAGGTTGAACCTCCGTCAATTGAAGCTCAAGCATTCAATTGTCTTCCACCATTAAGCTACCCATTGTTTTCATTTCAGTCCTGTAAGCAACTCTCTCTCTCTCTTTTACTGCCAAAGAAGGCTTCTTCAGTGTATCCTTCTGTCTTCTGAATGTTGGAGGTTTATCTAAAAATTAAGCAATGATATAAGGTCTGATCACCACAAACAGTTTTCTTCTTTGTAGATGAAACTAGTACTTGCAAGCCTGAGATATATATCCTTTGCTATAGTTATAATAAGACAGTCTTTCAAAGAAAACTTGCCAATGAGTTTGAGGAATTGTGAAAGTGAAAAAAAGAAGCTACAGATCAAATGATCAAAACAGATTAAATAAGTTGCAACTTTTATCATATGTACAGTCTTTATAAACTGCTTTTATGGTAAACTGGGTAATGTAAATTTATACACTGTGTGTAGATGGCACAGGAGGTCTGCTAGCAAATCAGGAGGTTGAATGTGATTCACAGACAAAATGAAAATCTCCTATACAGTATGCGCTATTTCTCCTTGCTGTCACAGGTATAATACCATTTTATTTTGTTAAACCAACTTACACAGTGATAGTGCTGCTCAAGATGAGGAGAAAGGTAAAGCATTAACCCAGCTCTGCCTGTGCTGATGACGTAGAGAGATAAATCCCTCACTACAGCCCAAGTGACTCAAGTTGAACCAGCAGTTAGGGTGCCTGATAGCACATGCAATTATTGGCAGAAGAGACAGTGGCTCTTACCCAGCTGACACCACTGCCATAATAACAAGGTGGGTCTTGGCTGGAGACAAGATCTATCATGACACAGGGAGCCTGGGGGGGGGTCACCAAAACTGATGATAGTCATCCCTGTAGATTCATGCATGCATGGACAAGACAGCATTGGCAGCTCTTTTGTGATAGAAATGCACATCATCACTCATGGCAAGGCTATGACATAAAATAGAAAAAGCCGTCATTGCCAGGTGCTGATGAGAGCATGAGGCACTCTCATGGCTGCCTAGACAATGAGTCGTCCCCCCCGCCCCAGACAGTGTAATGTCTTATCAAGGAGAGGCTTGATGGTTGGCAGGATTGCAGAAGGCACAAAAAAGATAGCAAAAAACATATTACACAAAGTCAGGTTGACAGAATATAAAGGAATATATTCATCAAATTTGGATCCTGCAATTTTCCTATTTAAATCCATGGAAGAGCTGTTCACAGTTTATGGCTAATTCTAATGCCCTTAAAACACACTACTAAAATTACATTCTGCTGCACTAAGTGAATTGTATTGCTCACAGATTTTGACCATTTTTCTTGACCCACATAAGAAACTCAGGTCCAGCTAGACAGACTAAAGAAAACTCCACAGTGCATAAACGGATGACATTCTTGTAGTAGGAGATAAACACATACAGGTTATGGCCATCTGAAATTCTTTGTGAGGCTGCTTGTATGAAAGTGCAACAATATGACTAGCTCATATGAGTTACAGATTCACAATGCTGAGAATGTAAACTGTAGAATGATAAAAAAAGCAATGAATATTGGGTCACTGATACAACTCCAGTAGCTGCCATTCTACTACTTACAGTGACAATGGAAATCTCAGGAATAAACTAGCGAAAATGTAGGTATGAGCCTAAAGGCTCCACATGAAGTCCAGTGCAAAGAAGTGAAGCTCCTTACATGAATAAACATCAGTTGAAGGTAAATCAACCAGTAGTATGCAGATACTTATACATGCCATTACTGAGTCACTTGTGGTTTGCTTGAGTTTGATGTACTGGTTCACTGTATATCCAGGTTTCAGAGCTGCAGCCACATTTTGTAACTTAAACATGCACTGTACCACAAAATATGGATTGTTCTCATACAGCATTTTCAAAATGACCTCAGCTCATAGTATAAGACATAACCAGTACATACTGACTGTGCACATCACTAATCTGTGCCAGCACTGTCATTGTCCATTTTTCTATCTTATTGATTACATCATTGTCGCCTCACAACAAGAGGTTCTCCCATTCGATTCTTGGTTGGAGTGCCTTCTGTGTGGAGTCTGCATGTCCTCCCCATGGCCAAGTGATGTCGAAAGACATGCAGGTAGGTGCGTGCGTGTGTGGGTGTGCCTTCTTTGAAGGTTGGGCGTCGGGCTGGCAACTCGGCACTGTACAAATCCACTGCCAATCATTAGCGGACTGGAGTTCCGCTGTGGCGACCCCTAACTGAAAAAAGCCAAAAGACTATTGATGACATCACAGAAAGTAGTACAACCATTCAAGACGTAAGTATAGGGATCCAAGGTACTTACCCATAATGCACCAAAGCTGCCTCATCTCCCCTTATGATCCTCCTCTGATGTAACTGCTGATTACAGCACACCAAATATGAATGCAGGACATGACAGTCAATGATCATGAAGCACATTGGATATAAATGTATTTATTTATTTTATTTATTTTACATTTGTTTACCGGGTAGTGTCTGACTGGGCTGGTAGCCCATTTTCAGCAGAGACCTGGGAAGAAAAGCTCCAGAAAAAAACAAGACAGATAAAAATACAGATAAAAATACAGAAATTACATCAGAAAGAATAAAAAAATACAATACAAATTATATGCAATAAAGAAAAGACTAGATAATATTCTTACATTATAGCTACAAAATTAGAAATTAAAACCACCGGGATATAGATAACTAAGTAAAAAAAAGAAAGCCTGAAACAGGCAGTGAGCAGACCTAACTGACAAGGCATGTGTACACAGTGATTTAGAATATTAAAACACTGAAATTGGAATATCGAAAATGTACAGTTCAATAAGCAGTGAGGAAACAATCAGTTGAAATATCGAATACAAAAAATGAAAAATATCAATTGAGCTGAAAAGGTGAAATGAGCATAGAAGAGGAAATTAGTAGGAGAGAGGAGTTATCCAGGGGGCTACAGGGGCATAGCCAGTCACTTTTAAGATATTCTATCATTTTTGTTTTAAATGAAGAGTAGCAGGGGGATGCATTGTATGCTTGGGGGAAGAGCATTCCAGGACTTGGGTATTTTGTTTGAGTAGAGGGAGTCACCATGGTAGTTATGTGATTGTGTTATTTTGAGCAGTGGCCTGTTGGAAGACCTAAGGGACCTGCAGTGTACCTGTAGTTGGAGAAGGGTTGAAATTGTGGGACAGATATGAGGGTTATGAATGATTTTGTGGGTGAGGGCAAGTTGGTTTAAAGTTAGCAGGTTTGGAAGTTATAGCCAGTTAAGTTGTAGAAGAGCGGAACAATGATGGGCTTTATGTGGATGATTAGTGGGAAACTTTGTGATTTTGTTGTAGCAGGATTCAAGGTTATACAGGTTGGCCTTGCGTAAGTTGGTAAATATGTGAGAGTAGTAGAGAAGTGTAGAGAGAAGTTATGATCTAGCTGTGGCTAGCCTGGCTTGGGGTGCTAGGTAGAGTTTGGCTCTGTAAAGAGCACCAAGTCTATAATTGGCTTTTTTGATAGTGAGGGAAATGTAAATATCAAATTTGAGATGGTTAACTATTGTAATACCTAGGAGTTTGGCCTGGTTAGTAGGTTCTATTTTGGTACCATTTGAGGAGTGAATAGAGAGGGGTAGGTAGTTGGACTTGGTAGTTTTGTTTGTAAAGATTATTAATTTAGTCTTGTTTGGATTTAGAATGAGTTGGTGGGTGGATATGAAAATTTCAATTTCTTGGAAAGCTTTTTGCATTTTCTTTTGTAGTTTTTGTGGCGCAGGGGCGGAGTAGATAAAGATGTACCATCTGCGTATTGGATGATTGAGGCAAGTTGGGTTGCTGTATTAAGGTTATTAGTAAATATGATGAAGAGGAGGGGGCCAAGTATAGAACCCTGGGGTACACCAGTGGATACCAGCAGTAGTGGGGAGAGTTCATTCTCCCATTTAGTAGCCTGTTGACGGTTTGATAGATAACTGAAAAACCATGGCAGGGATGCTGGACTGAGATTGTATGTAGCGAGTTTATTAAGTAGTAGTTTGTGGGAAATGGTGTCAAATGCTTTTGACATGTCCAGGAAAATTGCAGAGACAAGTTGTTCATTGTTCATAAGGTGGTGGATATTATTGGTGAAGGATAATAAGGCTGTGTTTGTGCTGTACTGGGGTCTAAAGCCATGCTGGGTATCGGACAAAAGGTTGTTAGAGGTAAGGTGGTTGAGGAGTTGTAGGTGAATACATTTCTCTAGGATTTTGGTTATGGGTGGGAGGATAGCTATGGGGCAGTAGTTAGAGATGTCTCTAGAGGGGCTTCCTTTGTGGCAGGGATGACATAAGCGACTTTCCAGAGGAAGGGCACATATTGTTCGGAGATTGAGAGACTGATTTATATAAAGATAGGATAGGCAATAGATGGAGCAGCATTTTTTAGGAATTCATTTGGTAGTTGATTGGCAGCCAAGCAGCAAGGTTTTAGTTTACTTAGGAGCTTTTTAATGAAATATGTTTGAAATGGTTTAAAGGAAAAGGAGTTAGTGGAATTTGAGCCAATGGAGGGGAGTGTGAGAGGCTGTTTGTGGTTGTCAAGGAGAGCGGAGATGGAGTTAATAAAATGTGAGTTGAACTGTGAGGCTAAGGGTATGGAGATATTGGCTGTGGAAGAAGAAGGGTTGGAAAATTTACCAGGGTTAAGAAGGAAGTTAACTGTTTTCCAGAATTTTTGTTGGTTGGTAGGTACTTTTGTTGAGAGGTTTGGAAGTAGTGTTTTTATCACTGCTAATTTTTTTCTTAGTTTGGTTTCTTAATTGCTAATAAGAGGTGAGGTTGGATTTGTTTTTGGTGGATAGGTATAGGACCCTGGCTCTGTCCCTTTGTTTAATCAGTTGTTTAGTATCATGGGGAAGCCATGGTAGTTGTTTGGATTTGGGGCATTTTTTCTTGGTGGGGGCTAGACTATTTAGTATTTCAAGAAATTTGTTGTTAAAAAATTCAACTGCAAGGTCCAGGTTTGGGCTTTTTAAAGGGGACCAATCACAATGCTTTAGTAATAGATTAAATAGTTCAGGTGAGAAATGTTTCTTACTGCAGATGTATTTGAAGGAATTTTCAGACTGAGTTTGAATTCTTTTTCTAAGTAGAAATGTAGGGGCATGGTCACTAAGATTGATAGAAAGGCAGCCAGCTTGGTCACTCAGGATTGGCTTGTTAGTTAATATCCAGTCCAGTAGTGACTCTTTTTAGAGTGTTTGTTAGTGCAAGTGGGACAGTTTATAATTTGTGAGAAATTGTAAAATTAGTAGGGGAATCTGAGGAGCAGGAGAGCCAGTCGAGGTTAAAGTCACCTAGGATGATAGTTTCTTGATTAAATATGTAGGCAGACCATGATAGGTGAAGTTCCATGCTGGAAAGGTAGTTGCTGGGGGGCATGTATGCGGCTATGATAAATATGGTTTTGTGAGGATTTAGTAGGAGGCGGGTAAAAAGAATTTCTGCATTGTGGATGTTTGGATGTGTACAGTTTAGTTTTTCTAGATGGTACTGAATCTGGCATAATATCAGTGTAGCTCACAAATGCCACCCTGCAATCAACCCACCTCAATGCAAAGCATAGTATTGTACTTACAAAGAATCAGTGGCCCCTTCAATATCTACTTATAGGAAATAACTGGCAACATTCTTGCAATAACAGCAGGACAAAAACTATCAGAGATGCCAAATAGCTACCAAAAAGGATCTTTCTAGACAACGCTCCCAGACTCATCTTAACACTTGGAGCACGACATACCTTCTCCCACATAACTGCTTTAGTACTACCTCAGTTAGACTGATCCATTTCCCTGAAAAGTACTGCAGGTTCTGTATCTTATCTCAGTGACTAGCCCAGCACATGGTTAATTTTCTAGCAGTGTGGTGAGCCGCTCAAAACATTTTCCACATCTCCTCCCCTAAATTAGAAGGAAAGTCCTAATCACCCACAGTCTGCCACTTCATATACCAAATTATTCTTCCGTCTGTCATCTTTCCCTAGCCACCTGTTCTGTAATCTAGAAAAACTCTCCATAGCTTCCATTATACCTAGCTTTTTTAATTTCCCCCAGTCCTACCCTTTTATCTTTCTAGCCAATTGTTTTTGAAACAATACATAAGTCAGTCCTAATCAGCTTTACACTTTACCTGTTTTTACATTGTCAAGTCCATCTAGCAATCATTGTATGGTATACCAGACAGTCACCTCCTTTCTAAATAAATTTCCCACATACCTGATAGAAACTAATCAGCCTCCCTATCTTCCTGGAATATAATAAATATTGTATATAGGGTCATAGGATCATACTGGCTAATGGCTGTGGGGCCCTTACAAGCCTAGCCAAGAGTTTATCCTCAAAAAAGAAACCTCAGTCAGCACCTGGAACCCCTGGGACAAATTTGTGGTTACCCATCCACTCCTCAAGGTCACGCTTGAAGAGGGTCATATTTTGTTTGACGTGTATGGGGAGTCTATTCCAGAGATGGGGCAGCCTCTGGGAGACAAACCTGTCTCTCTAGCAGGTTTTGTTAATGTCACATATTAGATTTAAGCCTTTCGATCGGGTACTATGTAAGGAGTTAAACTTATGGATATGGAGCATCTCTAGTAGAGAAGGGTCTGAGTTTGCCTTGTAGATGAGACACAGATCACCTCTAAGCAATCTGTATGATACAGAGTAGAGTGATAGTGATTTGAGCCTGTCCACATAGGACAGGTGTTGGATGCCATGGATTCTCTTTGTGAGGTATTTCTGTGGCCTTTCCAGTTGGTGCAGATGTTTGGAGAGGTACATACCAAACGGGGTGTTGTACTCAATTATTGGCCTAATGAGGGAGGAGTACAGAGAGGCAATAACATCCTTTTTTCTGGATGCAGTCCCTTTACTTATAAGATGAACCAAGTAAAAGGCTTTTCTGACCACTGGTGCTACATGATGGTCAAATGTGAGATTGTTGTCAACTTGTGTATCCAGGTCTGTCACCACAGGTTGTGTGCATAGAGAGTTGCCATTAATGTGGTAATCAGTAGGGGCTGTGTTTTTGCTGAATAGTATGATAATACATTTTTTTGCATTTAACTTATACTTTAAATCCCTTTGTCCCCACCTTTCCAATATCCCTGTAAAATATTTGCATGTCTCTTCTCCTATGATGCCGTCAATCCTACATTTCCTCCTTACATTGAAACTGACTTTTTTAACAGTCCTGCAACTAGAGATACAAACAGGAAAATAGTTTTGAAATGTTCAAAAAACAGCTATGAATGCATAAACTTAAAAAATACTAAGATGCCAATAAGACTCGTCCCCTATAGATCAACAACATTTACAGATGTGCAAAAGAGATATGTTCATTTACAAAAGGAGCTGTTATCAATAGTGTATACATATGAGAAAATACATGAATATTTCTGAGGTAAGAAGGTGCAGATGATCAACCATTATAAAGCAAATTCATAAAATCTTTATACAATGTACCTCTGAAATGCCAGGCAATGCTGCTGAATCTACTGACATATGATGTGAAAGTGAAACCCAAACACAACAAGGAGCTACACATAGCAAAGATAGTAAGCAATAGATATTTTATTTATTTATTGACATTTGATTACCAGGAAAGTCCAACTGGGTAGGTGACCATTTTTAATGGAGGCCCATGGAGAAAAGCTCAAAGGCATTAATTACAAAAACGTTTAAGAATACTACTTTTACAGTCTTCAAAAATAATACAAAAAACATCTGCAGTTTAAATAATTAACCAAATTAGATATAATGCGATATAAGTACATTAGTTAAGAATGGATACAACTTATATGACAACGATTTAATATTTACAGAAATTTTATCCAGCTTACAGAAAATAAAGATGAATTGGTATAATACAAACAGGAATTGTAATATGAAGTGGGAGAAAAAAAAAACAGGGTTATAACATGTCCAGATAGACAGTCAGGGAAGACAAATTGATTGAAGGAAGTACGTGAAGAAAAGAGAGCAAGGAGGCATAAGCCATGATTAGGTCTTCTTCTTCTTTCGGCTTTTCCCGGTTAGGGGTCACCACAGTGGATGACCTGTCTGCTCATGACTGGTAGTAGAGTTTTACAGTGTCGAGTTGCCAGCCCGGCCCCAACCTTCCACGGACGGCACACACATGCACTCACTCACACTTAGGGCCAATTTAGAGTGTCCAATCCACCTAGAGCATGTCTTTAGGATGTAGGAGGAAACCGGAGCACCCAGAGGAAACCCACATAACCACAGGGAGGACATGCAGACTCCGCACAGAAGGCACCCCAACCAAGGATCAAACCGGAGAACCTCTTGCTGTGAGGCAACAACCCTAATTACTGCACCACCGTGGCCACCCTGATTAGGTACTTGGTCACATTTAGGGGTACAGTTTATCCTGATGATGAACAAAAAGACAGATTTTGGTTAAGAAGTCTCAAAATGGTTTTAAAGGAATGGAGGGAGGGTATTGATTGGATGAATACAGGTAAGGAGTTCTAGACCTTAGCAACATGGTACAAGTACAGACCATGCCCAGCAGATTTGGCATGTTTGTAGACAGAAAAGAGTTTTTGGTCATTGCATCATAATGGCAGAGTGGTGATATAGTTGTGTAGAATGGTATTTAGTGCTGGACAAGAAGACGGATGCTGGGTAATTTTATAGATGGTAAGAAGTTGTGCATGTGTTAGTTGATGGGGCAGGTCTAACCAATTTAGGCTTTTTAGTTCTATACAGTGGTGGGTTCTGAAAGGGTTATTCGGTACAAATTTGGCGACTTTATTATAACATTGTTCAAGTTTAGCTTTTGGTGATGCCTGGAGGTTAGTAAGGATAGGAACACCATAAAGTAGTGAGGGGAGGAGGTAAGTAGTGGCAAGTGTAGTTTTAGTTGTGTTGGTGAGAAAGCTTATGGCTCTATAAAACATCCTTAGTCTTCAGTGATTTTTTTTATGCAATTTTATATATGCAGGCTGAATTTAAGATTATTATCCAATACCATTTTGAGCGGTGGTGGTGCTGCGGTAGCATTGTCGCCTCACAGTAAGACGCTGTCCAGTTCGATTCTCAGCTAGAGCTTCTTCTGCGTGGAGACATGCGTGAATGGGCATACCTTCGTTGAAGGTTGTGTGCCAAGGCTGGTAACTCAGAACGTAAAAATCAACTACCAATCATTAGCAGACCGGAGTTCCGCTGTGGTGACCCCGCGGTGGTGGTGCTGAGGTAGCATTGTCGCCTCACAGTAAGATGCTGTTCAGTTCAACTCTCAGCTAGAGTGTCTTCTGCGTGGAGACATGCGTGAATAGGTGTTCCTTCATTGAAGGTTGCGCGTCATGGCTGGCAACTCGGTACGTAAAAATCAACTGCCAATCATTAGCGGACCGGAGTTCCGCTGTGGCGACCCTTAACTGGGAAAAGCCGAAAGACACAACAATCCAATACCATTTTGAGAAGTGACTTCAGTAGTTGTATTATTAAGAGAGAGGATTTAAATTTTTTTTTTTTTTTTTTTTATGAGATAGGGATGTGGGGAAAAAAAGTAGTTTTTTTTGGGGGGGGGGTTGAACATGAGTTGCAAGTTACAAAGCTGTGTTTCAGTTGTTGTTAAAGCTTCCTATATCATTTTTTTATTGATGTGTTAGGTTGTTTGATGTGCATATTAGTGTGGAGTCTGGGAGGTACAGAGAGAAGATGGAGTATCATTTTACTGATTGATACCCATTGGACAAGTAGCTTTTGAACCATAGAAGGGTGGTCTGAGATAGACCTAGTGAGGACATTTGAAGTAGAGGTTTGCTGTGACAAACTGTGTCAAAGGCTTTAAATGAGTGTAGAAATTAAGAGGAGGCAAGTTTACTGTTATCAATGGCTTTATTGACAGTATCTGTAAAGGTTAAAAGTTCATTGTTAGTACTATGAGAGGGACAGATGCCATGCTGTGTGAGGAAAAGAGTTATTCCTGCAGGAGATAGTTTAGAAAATGTTTTTGAATACAGTTTTCAAGTATTTTGGAGAATGGTGATAAATTTCCTATAGGTCTAAAGGTTAGTGATGTCTGTTGAATTTCCTCATTTGTGTAGAGGGATAATATGTGTTTTTTTCTGGAGAGAGGGATCATAGGATTCCTGGATTTACCTATTTATAAGGCTATAGAGAGTAGGATATACAGAGTAGGCAATACTCGGCTGAAAGGTCGTCAGCTGAAGTATAGCCTGGTTTGAGTTGGGCCCAGGTTTGAAAGTGAAAGGGGATGTGGTGATTTCTGGCTATTGGGCAGGGTTGGGATTAAACATTGGGGAATCCTTGGTTAGAGACATTATATTATCTATGAAATAAGAGCTGAATTCTATTTTTCGACTGATGAGTTACTGGGAGAGGGGTTAGGGTTTACTTTTTGGCCGGGGATGTAAGATTTATTTAATGACTGACCAGAATTTTTTAGGGTTATGTTTACTAATGTTCTGAAAGTTGATTTAGTATAACTTTTTGTCTTCATTTATTTTTTTTAGTACAGTTGTGGAGTATTCCGAATGTTCACAATATTGCTGTGATTTACATTTTTACCAGTCTTCCACATTTTTTTCTCTATCCTGCATTAGCATTCTACTCTTTTTGGGTAGCCAAATGCATTATTTGTTTACAGTCTCTTCCTTTTAGGAGGAGCAAAGGCTATTTAGGATATTTAGAAAAGTTTTGATGAATTAATTTACAGCATCATTTAAGGCAAGGATTTTCAGGTTGTTCCAGTTAATTGATGATAGGGTAGTCATGAATATTTTTGAGTTGAAACTTAACGGGTTGTGTGCTGTTTTATAAACATGCTGTTTGAGTGGATGTGTGAGATGTCTAACTGTATAGACTGGGAGATGGTTACTGAGACAGTCAGACGTACCTGTGGTGGTTTATTTGCTAGAGTCTGAATACTAGGATCCAGATTAATAAAGAAATTGATGCTTTACTATAATGTGTGGGGCTATTAATTAGTTGTGTGAAATTGTGTAATTTCATGGTAGATGTAGAAGATTTAGTGGTTATGTACAACCATTCAATACTGACATTACCTAGTAGTATTTTTTCTTGTGGAGTTATTATAGATATCCAGTGTTGGATATATTCTAGAGTAGCTGCATTGTCATCAGAAGGGGCGCAATTTTGTTATCAGTTTGTTGTAGGTGGAAATGTGGTAGTTGCTGGGAAATATTAAAGCAATACCACAACTTTTCATTTTTGTACAGTCATTATGGATGATATTATAGCCACGGGGTGTAATTTTGGAGTTTTTTATACTGGGTTAAGCCAAGTTTCAGTTACAGCAAAAATATCAGGATTGTGTTGGATAATCCAGGCATGTAGTTTAGTACTTTTATTTCTTATGCTTCTAATATCTATGGATGCAAAAGTTAGATCACTAAGGTGGGGGTGACTGTTGCATGGTTAGAGCAGTGTGTAGAAGGGAATTTACTTGATGGTTGTTGTGATAGGTGGTGTTAGGATTAGGGTAAATGTCTCCTCCCAGGAGGATTTTAGTATATTTAGGGTGTTATTGATTCTTGCTTTTTGGAAAGTATTTTTCCACTTAATATTAGTTTGATTTGAGTTGAAATGTAGTCAATCAGTCAACATCTGGGGTAAAGGTCAGGTGCATTATTTAATAGGTTTGGTGCTATATATTGAGAGTTTAGGGAGGAACGATGGATAGGTGGTTGGGGCACAGATTTTGAGAACTATTACTGAGACATGATAGGATGAGAGATGGCTCGGTAACATGAGAAAAATCAAGGATAAGCTGTGGAGTAGCATGATTACATAAAGGGATCTGTATTTTATTGATGGCAGATACTGGGGAAGCAGGAATCAAAAACAAATTAAGAAGTTGCAGGGCTGTAGGATATTTAGTGGTGCTGGATTTTAAAAGTTAGTAGGGGATACATAGAAAGAAAGTATTCTCTATGAAGGAAGAGGTTGTCTTGGCGTCTTCTCTTATGTGTCTGAAATGTAAGAATTTGAGAGGTTGGAAAGGACAGAGTATGAGGATATAGTTAAGATGGGAAATAGTGAGGGCTTATTTGGGAAAAGTTGAAGTTGAAATGTAGAATGATAGATAGGTACTGATGGGTGGGGTCTGAGTATGAATGGATACAGTGCAAAGAGTATGGGAGGGAGAAAAGTTGTTAGGAATGATGCTAAATGTTAGATGGAAGTTGGGAAAGTTGGGCAATAGGAAAATATAAAAAGGAGTGCTTATATGATAGTAGTAAAGTTGTCTAGGGTGGGTTAGGGAATGGATGTTACAGGTGAAATGTATATGTGGGAAGTATAATGGCAGATTAAGGGGGGATGATTGGGAATTGGCGATAAGGCTTCCCACCCTCAAATCAATTATTACAGAGAGCAATCAGTTCATAGCTTGTACAAAGCAATTAACCAGGAGGCAAAAAAGTAGAACAGATTTTTTTGTCATTTACTGAATGCAGAATCAGGAAGCTAGGGAGCCTAAGAAACTGTCATATACAGTGTAATCTATTTGTTAAGAGACAGGTGAGTGATCAGCTTAGTACGTGGTCCTTAGAGTGCAAGGACTAATCTTTTTTGGGAAATGTCACAGCCACTTTCTGGCATAGGGCAAGCATGTATTTGATTAGTAAAGGTTTATACATTGCCAGACCTTTCCCATTAAACATGATAAATTGCACAATGACAATATTCTCAGTGAGCACTTTCAAGTGTTGGGGCCTGCGGCAGAGCTCCTGTGGTACTGGGATCAGGGATGGACATAGTTACCACTGGGTCTGATAGGAAAGAAGAGAGAATACCGCTACGAAACTGTAATGTTATATGGAGGTAATAAAAAGTTGATAATTATTGAAGGACCAAGGTGAGTAAGAGCAAGAGAATATGATGTACTGTAAGAGTAGAGAGAGAGAAATAAAGTTTATAAAAGTAAGGTCAAAATAGGTTTAGTAGTAGGTATACTGATAGAGAACCAAAGTAATATAATGTTTAAAGTTGCATAAGCAAATTGTCAGAACATAGCACTAAATTGATAAGCACAAAATAAAACCATCAGTTAGTAAACATTCATTGTATTAACCAGTACATCAAAAGAGTGTTATATATACCAAAACAGCAGCAACTGAAACTGCATATCTGCTTGTTAACCACTTTACTTCTTGTTTTTCTGATTCTATTTTGACAAACATAGCTGTTACTGAGATTACTCCAGCAGTTGCTTCTACTAAGCCTTCTAAGAATCAAATGATAGCATCGAAAAAAGATGCCATCAGGTCCTAGGGTATCTGATCAGTCCCTTAAGACTGTGGGCACTTTCAAATAAAAGCATGGAATGTCCCTGCCTGGGTTGAATAGGACAACTATGATAAGAACAATGGCTCACCTGTTGTTGTTAGTCTGGTCAGCAAAGGTGAGCTGGTGCAGCACAAGAGTTCCTACCCGCTGAACAAGAAGGGGGTACCCTAAAAGGACAAATCTGCTAAAAAAGTCCACTGCTAAAGCCAAGAAGGCATTGAGTGTTAAGAAAGCAAAGACGGCAGTAGCAAGACAAAGGCTCCAGAGAAAGTCAAAAAACAGCAGCAGCTAAAATGAAGGTCAAATCTATCAAACAAAAGCAGCCATGAGCCCTACAAAAAAGGCAGTGAAACACAAAGCTCCGAAAACCAAGAGTATGGTGGAAGCAAAAACAGCAGCATTAAAAGGTAAGAAACAGTCGGAGAAGAAACAGAAGTGTTAAAAGAATAACCATAGATTCTTTGAGGACTAACACAGATACAAATGGCAGAAGAACATAAATAAAATGAAATCATTTCAGAGATTTACTACTTCTTAAAAATGCAATTACTAAAAATATTTCAGTGAAATGATGGTCTTGTGAAGTCATCTGGAGGAAAATAAAGTCAACCTTATTTTTTTTTTAAAGAAAGAAATAAGTTGTGTCCACAGCTGTTTTTACAAATGCTTTTAACTTTTATTGTATTCAGAATAAACATATCAACATATGCAAAATTCTTTTTTAAAGAAATTACAGTTTAAATTCACTATACATAATAATGGTTAACAGTCGTTAGGTTCATAAGTTCTTACTAAGATTATGGCCAAGGAGACTATCATGAAGCTCAGTCACATCACCCAGGATTGATGGGACACTAACAATGGCTCACATTAAGTTGTTTCATCATCTATTCCTAAATATTTGATAGGTTGTGAGTCACAAAGCCATGTCATATGATCTTTAGTACTGACCTGATCTTCAGCCATGTGACATCCTTGGGATGCCGGCTTAATCTACAAGGAATACATCACAAGCTAATGCTACACTGCAATGTTAGGATAATTCCTGTACTTGCTGTGGGAATAGAACTCACAGCCTTCTAGTGTTCTAAACATTACAGTAAATTGCACAATCTACTGAGTAATTGATCATCACTACTAATGTTGAATGCTGCTTTTATTCGATACAATTTCGTTTGTCAGTGATTGCAGTTAAAAGTAATTAAAACTAACAAATAACATCAACTGAGTAATCAAGCTAAAAAAACATAACCTGAAGTTAATATTAAAAATAACCTTTAGTTCTGGTGGTATAGATGCCCCAGGTGATCCAAGTTCAACTACTAGCTGAAGATCCTGATGGAGAGGAATTAAGGGCTGGAGCCCCCTTGCCTCTCTTTAAGACAAGAGAGAAAGGAAAAGGAGTGCACGCTCAAAGGCACGTGCCCAGAGCATCCTTTTTGGCAGAGACTGGAGAAGCTGCATACAGTACCTTCCTGTGAATGGGGCTTATCCAGCTAGTTTGTGTCTCCTGCGACCTAGTGCTGAAATCCTTTGCATGTCCTACTTTCAGAAGTGCTAAAGAAGCATTGAGGAGAAAAGGAGACTAAAACAGGCACTCTTCTGAACTTGTAAGCTGGCCATCTCTCACCAGAGGGGAACAGTTTGGTTAATTAGAATACCTGGGCAGGAACAGATGGATTATAAGACTTTTGCATAGCCCAGGTATGCCTGTTTTTACCCTTAATGGAGCAAATGGGTCAACTGGATAAAGGTGGAAGAGCGAAAAGGAAGGTCTGGGGGGAGGGGGGTAAAAATAAAAAAGCGAAAAACTTTTCTGAAAAGAACATAGCTGAGAACAATAAATTGTATGCTCCATACCCTTAACAAAATATTATTCCCAAACTAGTCAAACAAATTAATAATGTCTTAATGTTATTCTTACAGTTCCAAAGAACTTCCACACAGCCTCCATGGTAGCCATTTATTTGCATATTTTTGCCATTAATCTTTTTTTTTTTTTTTTTTTTTTTGCCAAGCAGCTTTCATTGTTATCTCACTCATCCATCTTTCATTGTTATCTCACTCATCCATCTTTCATTGTTATCTCACTCATCCATTAATAACAGCACATCACATTTTCTGAATGTGGCTACTATTCTCTAACGGAAGCAAATAAAAAGCCTCCCTCATTTTAGTGCAGTTTCACTCCTTATATCATAAAAGTTTGAACCTCTTGGTTAAATGCATTTGCAATCTTAAAACATTATTTATTCTATAACTTCCTTAATAATAAAGTGCCACATGACTAAAAATGTATTTCCAAGTCATCACTACCATTTCTTCAAAGCTTAAACAGAGTGCATTGAAATTTGAGAAAAAATTAATTTATGGGAAAATATAAAATATTTGTGGAGACATTTTCTGGAATATACCCTAAACTGTCTTCATTTAGCAACACACTTGGGGAACATATAGATCCATGGAAGCACTATCTGAAACTTGAAATTTTACTTATAGACATGCCATCATTTGGGGCACCATAAAAAGACACAAGCCAAAGAACTAAAGTCTATTTCTTTAGATATAAATACACCTAGTGGTCCTACTGGGTGTGGTAACTGTTCCCAGTACAAGTTTGTGCAAAAAACAACTAAAGAACAAACAAAAACTAAAGGACGCATCTCTTCTTATACAGAAAAAGTTGTACCAAAAATGGTTCTGGACTCCACTTTTAAATTTAAAACTGAAACAGATTATTTATTAAAATGGCCCAGGAAGAATACTCTTTAGTTAGTGACTATCTAAGGAACTGACAGTGAAATATCTCTGTCCCCAATATTTTTATTTGTTATCTAAATATCACAAAGCTCCTCCCCATGGGATGCAAATTGTAGCAAGCAGAGGATGAACTGAACCATTATTTGACTTTATAGCTTATTATTTACATTCCATGTTACCTTTTTTATTAATGACATTCAAAGTTACCCTTGGTGACGTGCATATTAGATGCAATATCCTTATATAACTCATTTCCACAAGGAGCAGGCTTGAGTGCTATTGAATTCTGGTTACAATGGACACAGTTATATGATCCAAGGTTTAATACTTTTATAATGTATTGTAAAGCATGTTTTAATAAAATTTATTGAAAACATGTTTTAATAAAAATATATTTATCATAAAGACAGTTTTACTGGCAAGTACCTGGAACAACTATTGGGGCATCATTTGCCCCCATTTATGCCCACCTTTTCATGGGATATCTAGAAGAGCTATTGGTTTCTGATGGGTGATATAATTTGCTCTTTCCCAATATGGACATGTGGATATTTTTCCTGGATGACTGCTAGTTAATTTGAAATAGTGACAAAGAAGAATTGTTTGAGTTTGATCAGTATTTGAAAGAAAATATGTGTGGCATACAGTTCGTGGCTGATTTATATCAATTTATTTTTGGATGGTCAAATAAGGCATAAGGAAGATGTTTCTCTGGACACCAAATTACAGAGGAAGCCTTATCATAAAATTGTTTTCTTAAGGCAATCATCTGTCATCCAGGCCACCTTGTATGTAATATTATTAAATGTGAATTCTTTAGAATAAAAATAATTTGTTCTATTCATCTTGATTTTAGGAAATGCTCTGTTGAATTAAGTCAAAGATTTTTTGCAGAGGTGGTACACTCAGAATGATGTTATTATGGCTGGAAACAGACAACAATTAATTATAAATAATGTGCAAGTCTGATTTATATACACATTTATTACCACCTATGGAACCAACACATATTTAAAAAACATCATAAAAAGCACTGGCATGTTCTGAGGGAAGATGATCATCTCCCTTATAATTTTACTATAAACATGCCATAAATACTGGACAATATCTAGAACAGGAAACTAAAGTGTACATCTTTAGACAGAAACAGACCTAGTGGTCCCATTACGTGTGGCAATTTGTTCCCAATGCAAGTATGTGCTAAAAGCTTAAGAACTTACATCTGTTAATTTATTTGTTGTTACATGCAAAAGTAAGTGTCATTCATTTAGCCCTTTGATCCTGTTCAGCATTTTATGTGGTGAAGACCAAATGTATAATAAAATCTAGAATTCCATGGAATATGAGTGATGTTAAGATGCAATAGAGACAACATCAGACTACATAACTATTCTATGCACCATAAAAGGGCAAAGTTCTTTTTTTAATGATATTGAGAAAGTAAAACATGAAGGGGTCCTTTACTAAGACTTACATGAATATTTGTACACCCAAGAGATTTATTCAGATCTGGGCTTAATGGATGTTTTTAAGATTCAAATTTTCTTTTTCTGCAATGCTACAGTTTTGCCAGCAGTTACAGTGACTTGTATGACATTCTGTAGGAAGGATTTGTTTATATTGTGATGATTATTGAAAGCAAGAAATTATAGGTTTGCTTTAATATATTTGGAATACATTTGTATGTTTCATTATAACATTTAGTGTATAGTGTATTGTAATATTGTTAGTTAAATATTTGATATAGATAAAACAAGAAATTATGCCATTTTTGCACCGATTTTAAAATTTACGTCAGATGCACAAATATAAGGGAGCAGATTCACAATGATGTAGATGTTGTAGCACAGAAACCAGTTTGTGGTGTGCACCTCTCCTTGGCTTCCTTTGTAACTGTGGAAATAAAGGTTTTTTGCTGTGTGATGCTGGCTTTCATGCAGTGAATTTTGAATCCTTTTGAGCTTTAGTATACCCCACGCTTACTGGTTCATCTGTCCAAGGTGGATACTGAATGTTCAGTTGCTGTTTAATCGCAGTCAAGCAGCCACTGATCAAACGTGGCAAGGCAAGTGTGAGCTTGAGTAAAACAAGCTGAGATACATTACTCAGACTAATAATATTTCTTTATTTGATTGCAGTTGGATAACTGAGGTGTAAGCAGCCCTAACCATTCTCAGTTTCCTAATTACTTTACTTTCAATCTTAAATGTAACAATACTTTCACAGTTGCTCTACTACTAGCATAGTATATTATATTTCATTATCAATCACCTTCCTCCCATTCTAATATTTCCATAGTTAGAAAAAACAAACAAAGTACATGGATCCGGACAGGCAGCAATGAACAAGTAAATTTAATGAAGTATTAAATCTGATCAGAGGAAGTTTGTCATAGTTACAAATTAAAGTGCTTATCCTTATGTTCGTTCTATATTGAATTTTTCATTGATTTTATACTTCATTAAATTTACTTGTTCATTGTTGCCTGTCCGGAACCACGTACTTTGTTTTTTCTGGTTTTGGTGTGGCTCTTTTTGCCTGGTATTTCCATAGTTAAGCTGCCTCTTCTTTTCATTATTTTAATTGCTAGAAATCTCAGCTAATATTACAGTATATTTTGCATGTTGTATCTCTCTTTGCTTTATACTAGTCTGTGTCTAGTTCTAATGAATGTTCAACACTGTATATACCCATGCAAACAATGTGCATGCTTCTAAATTGTTTATGTAAGCTATTAATATTTTTCTCTCATGTATACATATTTACCTATATTTTATATTTCTTCTGATATCACGTAACTATATTTTATGTATATCTCAAGAAAGAATTAAGTGTGGAGCTTTTCTTCATGGGCCTTTGCTGAAAAAGGGTCTTATTCCAGTCAGACTTTTCCAGTAAAGAAAAAAAGAAAGTGCCTATTAATGAGTAGGTTCTGAAGCAGTCAGCAGTCTGTGGCTGAAAATGACTTACTCTAGCTGTCACTTGATTATAATTAAACAGTCACTGATCTGTCTTGGCAAGTTTAGTGTGTATTTCAGTACAAGCTGAAATATATTTCTGTGGCCATTAGTGTTGTTTTTTTATTTTGTTTTTTTTTTTAACTTAATCATTGTCAGACATCTGAGATGAAGATATTTAGTGAAGTGATTATAATGAATGGGTACTGAGGCAATCTGTTAATGAAGGTGGCTGACTCTAACAGTTTGTTCAATCAAAGTTAAACATGGCTGACATGTTTGAGTAAAATAAGCTGAAATACATTATTGTGACCATTATTTTTTATTTGACAGCATTCAGATATTTGAGGAGTATATAGTCAAAAAACTGGCTATAATGAGTGGGTACTAAGGTAGTCTGTGAATGAAAGTAACTGATCATAGTTGTTGTTAGATCACACTTAAATAGCTATTGGCCTGATGATATACAGTCTCATCCCATTCTACAAAGTTCTACCCATTAGGTTGCTTCTTGCAGCCCTCTCACCAACCCCTTAGTGTTACATCACTAGCTACTACTGATGCATTGCCACCTCCAATTCATTAACACTGATCTTGTCCCAATATTTTTTCTATTTTTTTCCCTCTGTAAACATACAGCCTGGAATAATTTACCACTGCTAATTAAGAAGTTACCTAACAACCAATATTTTAAATATAGCTTTACTGGTTATTTAATAAAGAAAGTGAAGTGGAACTGCATTAAATCATATCATAACCTTCTCTTAAACAATACAAAATGTAAGTTAAGTCTGGGATAATTGTTCTGCCTGCTGTCTTGAATATATAGCAATTAACTTAACATACACTGTTGACTGATACTTATTTGATTTACTGTATTTTTTATTTTTTGTTTTGTATTCATATTCATACTGTAACAAGTCATAGCTGAAAAGGGGCTCTTAGGTCCAGTTTACTGACATAAAATTAACTTCAATCTGTTTAAATAAAACCTAAATAAATCTGTGTGCTACAATCTGTTTCTGCTGCACATTTTACTTAATTATAATACTTTCTAGGCTGTCCATCACAGTCCATGTCTGGCAGGAATGCTTTTAGCTAAGTGAACAGTGTATGACATCTTTACATGGTTACTACTGAGGATTTTTAGCAGAATAACTCAAACTGAAATGCAAATAAGCCACATATTACAGACATTTTATCACTACCTGATATAGTCTTAGCTTTTGGGGCTCTTTGGGTAGTTGCTAATTGTCACATTCAAATTAAATACTGGGAAGATGGAAGAAGACCTTTGTGTATAAGCCTCAAGATTTTCATTTCTGTTCTGCTCTGAATTCCAATGGACCGGACCTAGCTTAGGATGAAACATCACATTTTTTTCCACTGGGGTAGGAAGTCCAGTCACTTAGCTATGTAATGCAGGACAGGATTTCTCATAAAGGTATGAAAACAACTGTAAAGATTTTGTCTTATAATATAGAGGGAATCTCATCCTATAACATGAAACAGGATTATACAGTGAATACCTTAAGAAGAATGCCATATAGTCAGTTTACAAGAGATAAAAATTGAAAGCTAGAGAGGTATTCAAATTTAAAAGTAGATAATACAATTGCATAGTTGCAGGTATGTGCTGGGACAGGTTACAAAACAGGTAAGATACAGTAATACTGGAAGATGGCTACAGCTGATGCGCAAAAATAAAAAATAAAAGCACACTTGAATGATAAGGAATGTTTATGGACCTAATAATGATGATTCAAATTTCTTTAAGGATTTTTAAAAGTTGGGAGAAAAGCACTATCTCTGCAAATCACACACTTATTGACAGAGAATTAAGCATAAATTTGGCCCCTTGAATGGGAAGATTGTAAAATAATGCAAGGATACTATGTTAAAGTTTAGTGAATAGTATAGAGATGGGTGGAGAGTAATAGCTGAGTGTAACACTGGAGACGTAAAGACAGGAATGAAGCAGGTATTATTTTTCAAGAGATTTAACCAGATAGGGTAGATGCCTCAATTATATCTCAGCACAAAATATAACATTTAGATAAATGCCATCAACATAGATTTGAGAGAGAGACATCTCAGATAATGCCCCAGTTGTTGACAAGCAAAATGTCTGAGTATAGGATATGGGGGAATAAAAGGTGGGAACAGGCAAATTAAAAGTGGAGACTTTGAGATCAGAACTTTGTGAGTTAGTTGAGAAGGTTTTTCAAATGAATGAGCTGGATAAGAAAGCTTTGCAGCTAAATTGATGGGAGGGCCTGTAGAGTTGATAGGACAGAATAGGATGACAAAATATACAGAGAATCTACTAGGACAGAAGGAACAGCATTTAGGCGTAATTACAGAAGAGCTAAAAAGACTATAGCGGCTAAGAAATTCCTAAAACTGCAAGAGACAGAGTTCGTACAAGAACTGTCACATTTAACTATGACAGGCAGAAGCAGAGCTAAGGAGGAAGAATGGTTATTGGTGGGTAAATGGAAATACAATTCAAATATATAGCGTAAATATTTAAGGATTTAAATGTCAGACAAGTTGTGAAACAGTTGTAGCTGGAAATAAGGAACTATGATGTGTTGATAAAGAGACAAGGGAAGACATTTAAACAATTTATCAAAACATTTAGTTAAGAGTAAATTTGAGGAAGAATATACAGGATGATTATTCAATGAAAGGTGCTAATACAATCACTCACTTACACCAACAAGATTTTGATAGGATATAACAGATACAGTGGTGCTCCAAGATATTACTTCTTTAAAATGTAACAAGACAGGACATCTGGATGGGTTACCACTGGAATATTATAAGTGGGATATCAACATCTTAGCACACAGTTTAGCCACACAACTTGGCAAATGATGTGGATGAAGCATCTATTTTAGCATACATGTACAATGCACTATGAAAAACAACAAGCTGCCCACCAGTATGAGTCAGGCAATGATAATGGTCATCCCAAAGACAGTGGGAAAACATGAAAAGGCAGGAAATTATTGTCCTAGTTCCCAAAAATAACTTGGAAATAAAATAGTGGAAGATTACTAGTCAAAAGACTGGATAAAATACTGTGACACCTTGAAAACAGGGGACAAAGTGGCTTTTCAATGAACAGGCATATAAAGGATATGGCGGCTGACAGCTTTTATGAAGACACAGGTATATCCCTCTTAAGAAGTAGGGATAGTTTTATTTGATATTAAAGGAAGATTTTGATGCAGTGTAATTGGACTTCATATACAAAGTGTCTGGTCAAAAGAGGTTTTGTGCAAGACGGTTAAGCTAAATAAGAATTTTTACAACAACCCAACATTTAGAATGGCGGTTAATGGGGCTTCTTAGTGGGTGGGGTGATACAGAGGTGTCTACTTCAGTTGGTCAGTGGACTAAATTGTCAAACCAGACATGGTAGAGACCACACAATAGACAATTTAATTTGGTGACCATTTTGGCTGAAAACTTGCAGTTTCTGTATATAATTAGCAGGGGGGATATGAGGGGCTTGCTCTGCTGCAAAAACATGGTGTCATCTGGGTTGTTCAAGCTGATCGACAAACAAAATTGTCAATAATGTGGTAACAGTTATGTCAGTTTTGACAATTTAGTCAATCAACAAACCGAACTAGATCATATACAGAGAGGTGCAGGTCAAGGCTGCCTACCCTTGTGGAGTCTATTAATTTTGGTAATGGAAGAATTTGCCTTGCAAGTTCACACAATATTAAGGGAATTAGAACATGACACTAAGGAGAGAGATTATTTTTTATTCTTTGCAGATGAATGTTTATAAATAATTGAACACATAGGCTTTGTATTAGAACAAGTTCAACCTATACTCCATAAATTTGGCATTGTGTCAAGACTGGAATACAATCAAGAAAAAAAAACAGTTTTGCTAAAGACTGGTGCATAGAAAAGGAGAGAATTTACAGGCTGGATTAAAGAGATCATTTACCTAAATATTTGGGGGTTAAATGTGGGATACACATGTGAAAAAAAATCTGAGTGATAAACAACAGGGAGCTAAGATAGGTTTGAGGGAGAGGTATAGAGGGATATTTATTTATCTTTTGTTTACTGTGTCAGTCCCAGTACACCAGAAAGCTGTTGTGAGGATAGACCTGAGATGGTATTCACACTAAGTAGTGGAAATTTGACCAGGACACCAGGGACCTTTTCCTACTTTTTCACAATGACATTTCTGGTTTCTGGTCCAAGTGGGGAGATAGCTTAGAGAAGCAGAAAGGTAGTTTTTTGAATATGGAAGAAAGAGTGGATTATGAGTCTGGTGCTGTTATTTGAAGAGCAGAGGTGGTTAATGTAATGAAGAAGGAAGCAGAAGTCGATGAGAAGTTTTTGGGAGATGATGGTGTGGTAAAGGCATTAGAAAAGGCCGTTGATTCTTTTTAAGGGCAGCCTAAGGAAGTAGAGAATAAGGTCAAATCAACAATAATGGATTTGGCTGGAAGAGTTGTTTCAATGAAACCTCTTCAAGGAACAGGTAACAAAACACAAATGTGTTGTTACAACACTCCAGTCTTAAGGGCTGCGGGATGAGTTATTGGTGGACATGGTAAATATGAGTAAACCAGAGAATGGCAAATATGTGTTGTGGGGAGAACTGATGAAAAGGATTGAGAAGGAAGAAGTGCAGCAGATTGAAGAGATACAGGTTGATAAAAAATCGTATGCAGAGATGATAAAAGCAGGGAAGGAAAGTAAGAAAGAAGAGAAATAAGTGAGTTTAACAAAAAATAGACTTTTTAAGGTACAGATTGAGAAGATGGAAGATTCAGAGTTACACAGATATAAGGTTTAGGATGAAGTAATTACTACATTAGACATCAAAATAAACAAGGTAAGAGCATTTATACATATTAATAAACAGACATTTTAAGACAGTTTTGAGACTGGTCAGATAATGGAAAAATTCTTAAAAGAATATAAGAAAAATAAAACTGTTCGCCATGGAACTTGTACGTATATAAGCTCTTTTACATGGAAACCAAGAAGAAAATTAACATTCAATTCAAGACTGAAGTAGAAAAAGAGACTTTAAAAGGACATTTATTAAAGTTATGTAAAGGTGCATTGAGTTTATCAAAAGTATATGATAATGGAGGTTTATGGACTGGGGCATGAGATTACAATGTGATTTTGAAACTAGAAAATGAAAGCGTTGTGCGTATTCTAAGTATTGTACATGCCGAAGGTGACAAAGGTGTGGTAAAATACTGGGGACAGCCAATAACTTTTTTTGTGGGGAAAAACAATCATTGAATTATTAACTGTGTTAAAATAAGATGTTTTTCATGTGGGGAAATAGGTCATGATAAAAGAAACTGTGAGCTGAAATGTATAAGTGTAATAAAGTGGGACATTTGGGAAAAAGTGTGAAGAAATAGGAAAAGAGGTAGAATCAGAGATGGTAGAGATAGTAACAAAGCAAGGTAAAAAAGGTTAAAGTTATAGAAAAAGAATGTGTGAATAAAGAGCACATGATACAAAAAAGGTAGATTTAAATATGGAAAGAACTGAGGAAGAAGAGACAGGGTTAAGTGATAGTGACAATGCTAAATCGAATACAGTTAAAAAAGAAATTATATTGGTAAAAGATTCCAAGAGAGGAAAAAGAAGACTGAAGAAGGATTTAAAAAAGAAGGGGGAAGGATGAATATATATTACATTAAGGTAAATTACTTGTAAAGTTTTATCTCTTAATGTTAATAGTTTGAAAAAATTAGAAAGAAGAATAAGAATCTTGGAGTGGTATAAAAAGCAAGAAAGTGATATTATTTTAGAAGACATCAGATTTCTATCACAAGCGGAAATATATCAAACAGAAGTATGGTGGGGAAAAATGTTATTTGGAACTTTGGGAAGAAGACTTGTTTGGGAACTCTTATCATATATAGAGACACAATAAAAGTGTTAGATGTTACCTTTGTTACAACAGGCAGAACTACGGTAGTTGATATAAGATGGATGAATCATAATTATTAGAATTATTGCCATTTATGCATGTGTGACTAAAAAACAGAGAGATGTTTAGAAACATTATTTAATGTGTAGCAATTAATATGGAGATTATTGTAGCATACGATTCGACCTGCGATTTGAGACAACAGAAAAAGAAAGAGTATGATGTTAGGTTAGCATGGAATATTATGAAATACGGGCAGTTAAGAATTTGGAATCAAAGGACATAGACCTATAAAAGAGGAGAAAAGAGAACAGACAAAGGGGAGGATTTAATAAAGCCTACACAGACAATGTTCCCATGTAGGCATAGTGGCACACTGCTTACATGAATGTAAGGAGGTGTGTGATCCAGTAAACAGAGCTGGGCAGGGTGTACACACGCACCTACACAGAAATATCCATGGCATGCAAATCACCTGATAAGCAGATGAATTGCATACAAATGAGGGAGATAGAGCAATCCAGGAAGCAGATAGGCAGTCCTGCAGACACCGTGTTGGTGTCCATAGTGTACACAGAAACATTCTGTGTACAGGATGTAAAAAAAAACAACAGGGGCTGTAAAAGGACAGGTTGATGGGCAGAAATAGCATAGCAGAGACAGATACGTACAAAACTATCCACCATGTGTCCAAAACCATATGGAAAATAATTAAAAAAAAAGTTATGGTTTTTAATAATCTGGATATGTTTGCGTGGCGCACTGCAGTACACAAGCATGCCGTTATGAAAAAAAAATTAAGTGTAAAAACCAAAACTTAGTAGTATGTGACAGTAATGTATTATAGGACTGTGCGTGGAGTATCTACAATGGTGGAATGGTTCTGTTGCTAAGGAGGTAGTGCCTGGAACCATGTTGTTTCCAGGTTGTGTGCACAGATCTCTATGAAAATGAATTGGGGTTACTGAACAGCACAAATAATATCCATGTCTGCAGATTCCATTCATGTAGGCACAGGACTGTGTTGGTGTCCACAGAAGAGGTGGCTGACATCAAAGGGGGTGTGTCTGAGGACCTGTAAGCTCACTGAAGCTCAGCGGCGCCTGTTTACACTGTTCACTGCTTTGGTCAGAAGGGAGGTGTGTACACTGACTGCTTAGCTTTGTTTACCTTCGGGGACAGTATTTCATCGTGTTTGAGCATGTTTGTGCAGCACACCACCATGCTGAATATGACCTTTCATGGGGAATGTACAATGACTGCTGAGCACTGTTTACCTTTGCAGCATGTGTTTGCATGGTGAGGTGCTCTGCTGAGCGAGGAAGGCTGTTCAAAAAAAAAATTGACCAAGAAAGGCAATGATATCTTAATTACTGATGATCCTTGTTTCATTTAAATTAGGGCCATTAACAGTCCTTAATGATATACTTGGCAGGTGGAATGCATCATAGGTAGCCAATCACACATGCTGCACCTGCAGCAGAGCACTATAAAGGTTGCATACACCCTACAGTCTGATTTCACCCCCATACTCTGCACTAGTGGAGTGCAGACGTGGAAGTTTTAACTGAAGGAATGCTAGTGGCTGCTGCAGGTCTGCTACATCTGTATGTGCTACATGCTGAAGTCAGTGCTGCTGCTGCTGACAATAGGCCTAGACTGAGAAGGAGAAGAGTGTATAGGCCCAGGGTAACCTTCCAGGAGCTACATGAGCTGGAGATTGTAGAGCGCTACAGGGTGGACAGGGACATACTACACGAACCTACTGAGCCAACTCCACCTCAGACCCAGAGCCAGCAGAAGGGAACCCATCCCAGTGGAAACAAAGATATATGTAGCTCTTGGCATACTAGCTACAAGTACTTTCTAAAGACCAACTGGGGACATGATGGGGGTCTCACAGACATCATTATTCAGGGTACTCCACCAGTTCCTGGATGCCATACTACCACATGCCAATGAGCACATTTATTTCCCCTCACACATGAGGTGAGGGCCAGCAGTATGCAGCACTTCTACCATGTAGCACACTACCCTGAGGTACTGGGTGCCATAGACTGCACTCATCTACAGATCAAGGCACTACCCGGTGAGGGAGGGTAGAATCTACGTCAACCACAAGGTGTATCATTCCATCAACTGCCAGGTCATTTGCAATACCCAGGGCATTATCATGAATTTGTGTGCTGGCAGCCCTGGCAGTTATCACACCGCCCATATCTGGCACACATCACAGCTATACCAGATGTTTGCTAGGGGGACATCCCACATAGCCATTTACTGGGGATGCTGGCTACGCACTGGAACCATGGATGATGACACCCATCAGAAATGCATACATACCCACTGAAGAACACCATAATGAGGGACACACACAAATTAGGAATATCATAGAGCATTTGTTTGGGCTGCTGAAGTCGCAGTTCTGGTGCCTCAGTATATCTAGTGAAGCCCTGCAATTCTCTGCAGCCACATGTGCACACATGTTCACAGTATGTGCCATGCTACACAATATGATCTTGCGGAAACAGCTGCAGCAGGATCACCAAAGGGAAGGGATACAGAACCCCCCACCAGTGCCTAGGTCACCACAGCCATGCCCACAGGGGAAATCCAAGGAGGAAACCCTGAGGTTGTCCCTGTAGGCAGACATTGGCATGCCCAGTATGCCCTGGCCCTGGCCAAGAAACAATGCATAGCCCATGCATTGACAACCTAGGGCCCTAGGAACTGACACCCTACTCTGACTCACATACATATTAGTAAAAACTATGCCAGCCAGCACACACAGCCTGTACCTAACCATGTATTGGTTGTGTACTGCATGTGTCAGACAGAGTCAGCCCCGAACTACAAATCTGTCAACTGGTCCATTCGCAAGGTAAGTCACACAGCTATTCACCACTTGTAAGGTGTACTAGAATATGGTAGCATATATATGGACCTGCCACATGTATGCAAGGGAATATAGTGGGCTACTGGGCTACTTGAGAAGATCTAACAGCCACTTGGGACAACAGATACTCTGTCCAATAGTATGTGCTCCATAATATGCACTAGGACACATGGCTGAAAAGTCCACTACATTATTCGAGGGAGATGGCAAACAGTGTGATCACATGATAGTCGCACAACTATCTATGCCAGCAGAGCATGGGGTGGTCGTCCCCCACCCTGAGCACATCAGTGTACCCATATAACTGCTGTAATAGTAAATCTGCAATGATATATCAGCAGACCAGCCCAATCCAGGACTTTGACATAGAACCTGGCCACATGTTCTATGTCTCACTTAACGCAAGGGTAACAATGTATGTCTGTATGTTTTTGATTGTGTGATGAATGACGCATTCCTGTCTGGCAGCCTGTGTAGGCTAGGGACATTAGCATGGGTGATGGTGTTGATGGTTTGAATCTGGCAGTATCCATATCTTTTGCATGTGAGAGAGTCATTTGGTGGTGTCCCCACAGACTGTCATACCCCACAATCTGTTACTGCATGAAAGCTAGACAAAGCCAGAGAGAATGGGGGGGGGGACAAAGGGCCAAAACTAGAGGCAGGCATTCAGATGCTCTGATTCATCTAGAAGGTGGCTTATATGAAAGTGGGTTGCATTAGTACAGCTTATCTGAAGGATACAAAGTCCAACACTCACATGTTTGTCTGTAGTTAGTACTATTCACTGACTGCCTTATACAACATTTTACTGGAACACCACAAATGTATGTGGAAAAGGCCAGACATATGGAGTGAAATGCTGGACATAATGAAAAAACATGTACAGTGAGATCGCATACCTCTCAACTGTACAGATTTTCGCAGAATTACCAGATATTTGCCTCATATTTTTGGTCCATTTTTTTATAAAATTGAGGTTTTCTGGCAAATTATTGGCAAATCATTAAAGACTGAAGTTAGAAAATAATGACAGACATTTGAGTTTCAGATTTCATACCCTTCAGAAAATCCATGCTAAAGCAAAACCTGTTATTCTATCACCTTTCTAAGTCTGTAAGTACAATATTAAAAAATTGTTCCTAGTTTTGGGCCTTTGTCCCACTTTTATTAATGGCTTTGTCCAGATTTCTCGCTGTAAGAAGTTGAGAGATATGGTGAGAGGTATGCAGACTGTCATCCTGTATGAGGTGTTACATCATATACCCCAGTCACATATTAATTACACCACACAGCCGGGGAATGCTGTGGACAATGTCAGGGAAGTGCTGTACTGCAGAAACAGGTGCAGCTGCCAATGTCTGTAGCACACAAATTCCTGCTCTGGAGTGCAGGTAGCTCTGACCTGGAGTCACCTTGCAGGTACTGAGAGTCCCACTAGGCATTCTTCTACACTTAGCTAACTTGAGTGCAATTCTGTTGCCTCTTCCTCACAAAGACCTGCTATGTGCAAATACGTCTGTGCATACAGACACCTACCTCTACATATCTGTCTGACCTATCCCCCTCATGTGTAGTGTATCTATCAGTATGTACCCCACATACATATAATAGTGATATATATCTATAGCTATATATATTACAATGATACATAGACTCTTGACATATATCTACAGAAGTCATATACATAATGTACACACACAGCAGCATTTATAGAGACATCCCTGTTATACAAATATATATATATATACATATATACACACACACACACACACACACACACACACACACACACACACACACACACACACACACACACTGGATATAAAAAGTTTACACATCCCTGTTAAAATGCCAAGTTTTTGTGATATAAAAAAATGAGACCACAATGAATAATTTCAAAAGTTTTTCCACCTTTAATGTCACCTGTGACCTGTACAATTTAATTGTAAAACAAATAAATCTGTTAGGGGAAAAATATAAAAAAATATAAAACGTACAATATGCTGGTTGCATAAGTGTGCACACCCTTAAACTAATACTTTGTTGTGTGTGCACACCCTTAAACTAATACTTTGTTGAAGCACCATTTGATTTAATCACAGTATTCAGTCTTCTTAGGTACACATCTGCCATCAATTAAAGAGACTCTGATTAATCCCAAATAAAGTTAAACTGTCCTAGTAGGATTTTCCTGACATTTACTCAGTTGCCTTCTGCAGCAAAAGCCATGGTTCACAGAGAGCTTACAAAGCATCAAAGGGATCTCATTGTTGAAAGGTATCAGTCAGGAGAAGGGTACAAAAAATTTTCCATAGCATTGGATATACCATGGAACACAGTGAAGACAGTCATCACAAAGTGGAGAAAACATGGGACAACAGTGGCGTTGCAAAGAACTGGATGTCCCTTCAAATCTGATGAAAAGACAAGACAAAAACTTGTCAGGGAGGCTGCCAAGAGACCTACAGCAACACTGAAGGAGCTCCAGGAATTTCTGGCAAGTACTGGTTGTATACTACATGTGACAACAATCTCCCGTAGTCTCCATATGTCTGGACTATGGGGTAAGCTTGCAAGATGGAAGCCTTTTCTTACACAGAAAAACATCCAGGCCAGGCTAAAATTTGCAAAACAATACATCAAGTCTCCCAAAAGCATGTGGGAAAATGTGTTATGGTATGATGAGACCAAGGTTGAACTTTCTGGCCACAATTCCAAAAAGTACGTTTGGCGCAAAACAACACTTTGCATCACCAAAAGAACACCATCCCTATGGTGAAGCATGGTGGTGGCAGTATCATGCTTTTGGGTTGCTTTTCTTCAGCTGGAACTGGGGCTTTAGTCAAGGTGGAGGGAATTATGAACAGTTCCAAATACCAGTAACTTTTGGCTCAAAACCTTCAGGAATCTGCTAGAAAGCTGAAGATGAAGAGGAATTTCACCTTTCAGCATGACAATAACCCCCAAGAATACATCCAAATCAACAAAAGAATGGCTTCACCAGAAGAAAATTAAAGTTTTGGAATGACCCAGCCAGAGCCCAGACCTAAATCCAATAGAACATCTGTGGGGTGACCTGAAAAGGGCTGTACGCAAGAGATGCCCTCACAATCTGACAGATTTGGAGTGCTTTTGCAAGGTAGAGTGGACAAATATTGCCAAGTCAAGATGTGCCATGCTGATAGACCCCTACCCATGAAGACTGAATGCTGTAATCATATCAAAAGGTGCTTCAACAAAGTATTAGGTGAAGAGTGTGCACACTTATGCAATTAATGTACTGTATGTTTTTTATTTTTTATATTTTTCCCCTAACAGATTTGTTTGTTTTTCAATTGAATTGCACAGGTTATAGGTCACATTAAAGGTGGAAAAAGTTTTGAAATGATTTATTGTGGTCTAATTTTTTTATAAAACAAAAACCTGGCATTTTAACAGGGGTGTGTAAACTTTTTATATCTACTACACACATATATATATATATATATATATATATATATATATATATATATATATATATATATATATATATATATAGGCTCACCTTAACTTGGCCGAATGATGACTGAGTGAATGTTAATTAGTTGAACACAGAAACATGAGCACTCAAAATTGTGAATCAGCATTGTGGGAAGTTAAGAATGTCGATTCTCAGCTGTCTGAACTTGCACCCCTTTCAGGCTCATGTTAGAGCTTGATTTGAGTCTGGTGCTGTAGGGAGATTCAATATTTTGTTATTAGATGTTTTGAGTGTTAGCTATGA
>NC_056728.1:1760200818-1760368318 GCF_019279795.1 Protopterus annectens | reverse complement strand
CCCCTGGCCAACAAGATCTGATGGTGCTGTCTCAGTCCATCCACTATCAAGCCATGGTCCATCTCTGAGAAGGGGGCATGTCTTCAGTGGTTGCTGAAAGACAACAAAAGGGGAACACATTACAGGACCAGATACATGGACGTTCACTATGTACAGATCCAGCACACACATAATGGCCTGCACTATCCACTGCTCCTTCACATGTCATACCACACAGTCTGGCAACACTTCACATGTGTGGATACCACCAAGATAGTAGCAATACTGGGATATGTCCCTGTGTGCCTTGACAGATTCTGCTGCATGTTCCAATACCCACTACTGGAGTCTACTGTGGTATGTCCCCGATGGGCAAACTCCCACTAATATGTCATATGGCCACTACCAGACGATTAACAGTATGCTATTACAACTGTATGGGGACAGTCCAGCAACACCAGTGTGCCACAATGACAGCAAACAATGCAAATCTGCTGTAGTGTACGTTTTCTGTAGGCATCATACCTCTACTATACAGATGTTTTCAGAATATCAGGATGTTTTCCTCATAGTTTTGGTCATTTTCTCACAAACTTGTGGATCTCTGACAAATATTTAAACACTGTCACTAAGTTTGGGCCTTTGTCCCACCATAATTTATTGCTTTGTCCTGGTTCCATGTTATAAGAGGTTGACAGGTATATTATTCATAGCCGTCAACCAAACAGGGACATATCTTAACAGAAACAGGGACATAGTCATAGTACATCGAGGACATTCAGGGACACTTTTAAAATGTTAGCACTATGTATGTGAGACAGTGACTGAATGGGGGGGTGAATTACAGTACATCAGTTGACATTACAGGAGTGCAGACCCTTACTCATTGTCACTATGCATTATGTGTAATCCACTAGCTTTCCTACAATGGCTAACCATTGTAGGAGGGATTGACAGGGACAGAGCTGAAATGTAATTAAAAATCAAGGACAGTTGACAGGCATGCCTATAGGTGTAGGACAGCAGAGTATCACTGACACATCATTACCATATATCTAAGACAGACTTGCTGTTGTAATCTCTATTCCCCATACCTCCATACTCCCATCCACATCCTTTTATATGGAAAAATCTATTACATACCTGTTGGAGTGCAATACTCCTTTCTCGAACTTTGCTTCTGGTATAGTTTTGGAAATCTGCTCTCCATGTGAGTTATGTCTACAGAGCTGTTTCCCATAAGCAGCTGTTTGCCTTTTTAAGGTACTGATCATTAGCAGGTAATTGCCTCTGCAACAATCTGTGGCTTAGAATTGCTAATTGCAGCCAAAACAGCTGAAATGCACTATCATTGGCCAATGACATGCCACCACAGTGCAATATATAAGGTCTTTGTGTAGACCTGGGTCCCTTTCTTAGTTGTTAAGATGGACATCACTGATGTGTGGAAAGTACAACATCACAGAGGGTAGGTACCATAACTATCGACTGTAGAGATTTATGGGCTATGTCCATATTTTGCCTCATATGTGTGGTCACTGTCCCATGACATAGTGGTCATCTGACAGTTCACTGGGAAATATTGTGGGTTAAGGTCAGTAAGGAAAGATACACACTTGAGTGTCAGACTTCATACCCATCAGAATATGCATGCTAATGCAATAGTTGTTATTCTAGCAATCTACTATCTTTGTAGGGGCAAACTGTCACACATATCTTTATCTGTGGGCCTTAGCCCCCCATTACATGTGGCTGTGTTCAGATCCCTTTTTCTAGGGGGTTGGGAGGTATGGTAGATCTGTAGCAGCTACCTTTATATACAGCTGTGTATGCTAGCACACATAGGGAGTAGTGTGGACACTTGTGAGGACAGCAAGCTGTGCATGTAAGTGTGGCAAATATGGCAGCCCTGTCACTATGGCAGAGTCAATGTAAGGGTACCCTTAACAGTCCAATTGAGGCATGTGATTAAGGTACATCTGTTATGCAATGGCGCCAATACCAGAGTAGTACGCAACATATAGTTAGGGTATATGGGTATGTGTAGTGTGTCCCTACCTGCAGGCCTCTGACTTGTAAAAGTGGGTAGCATTTTATTAGCTAGCAGTAACCTGTGTGGATTAGGATTGCATGACTCAGTCATTAATGAAAGAATACTCTGTTCTATATAGTATATACTGCTCTTTTCAAACTACTGCTAGCATGATTATTAGCTTGAATAAAAGCTGCACGAATAATATGAAATATAAAGGGTTAATTTAGAAATAGTATAATATGCTGAAAAATAAGAAGTAGTAAGTGTGCTGTCTTAGCTTAGATTTTGGCATCCATGTAAAGGAGTATGTTATTGAGAAACAAAGTCTGTAAAATAACTGTGCAGATGGCAGCTGGAAGGACATCAACAAAGTAAAGAGATGTAACATCAAGCAAGATAAAGTTGGAATCTCAGATAGTGCTGGAACACCATGTTTCAGATAATGCAAGACTGAGTTTCCCTGGATCATCAAACTACAAAGAACCAAGGACAAGGGAACAAAGAAAAACTGTTATACAAGAAAGAACTGTTTTACATCAGACTTTGAGAAAATACCAAACCTTCTAGTATAAATGTAACTGTGCATACATAAACAAGCTTTAGGTTTTTTCCACAGAGAGCTGACATCATCAGAGTTACATGCTTGTAGATCTGAAAAGACAAATGTGAAAGTAAAGTGTATTAAATGAAGAAACAGTTATCTTTTTGTATTTATTGTACTCAGTACAATACAGTAATAAGACTAGTTGATCACAATAAGTAGTTAAAGATACTTTGGTATGCTTGCATGTAAATGCAAGTAACAGCAAGAAACAAATTGGAAGATGTGCATAGAATTCTTCAATTACTTGCTGTCTTCACAATAATGTAATTGAACTGCTAGACAAAACTGGATTTGAACCCAGAATTGTGTGTGGCAAAATGTACAGCATGCAAGGCATTTAACAGACTGCACCACTGAGCCACTGCAAAGGCATGTGTATTTGCAGGGTATATGTGCACATATACATACAGGTTGTGAGAAGCATTTCTACATCCATCAGTATGTGGATGGCTTTATATGGCTGTATTTCTGTACCAGGGTCTCAGTTGTACATGTACTTTGCCAGTACTGCTTTAGCAGGTGTGTTTCCACAAGTTGCTGATAAAAGGGCACATATACCTGCTATCACAGGCCTCACATACATCCATTATTATATATTTGGCTGTCTACTGGTGTATTATTGCACCAGAGTCAAAGGTGCATTCTCATTTTTCCCATTAGCTTTTATTTCAGTTACATGCCTAGTGACTGTAAGTGTCAATCAGTATGTTTAGCTGTGTAGTGTGGTGGGTTAATGCAGTAGGCTGTAGGTGAGTGGGGCCCGGGTTAGAAACTTGACAGATGTCTTCATTTTGTACATGCATCTAACAATGTAATAAACACATTTAATCATTAAAGCTCATTTAAGCTTAGCTAACCAAAGCAGTGCGGTGCCCTGCACAGTGCCACTTCGCTTAGCTTTGCGCAGACCCTCTCTAAAAAAATATAAAGAAAAGAGAAAGGGGATGATAAGAAAGTGGTGTAATGGGGGCAAGCAGGGGGAAAACAATAAAAGATAGTTAGGGATGTGCAGGAAGGGTGTAGGAAAGATCCATAGCTATTCATATCTTGTACAACAACAGGTGTGCATTTCGACAGGTTTTGTTTATGAATCTGGACTCTCAAACCCCAGAGAGAGGAGTGAGGACAACATAATTGTGTAGTCAAGCCAATTAGACCAGATCAGTGGTGTCCAGTGGACACATGTGCGACATGGAGAGTTATGTATGGGCCAATATTTTTTGGGGACAGGTGCCCATTTTATTTTAAGGTGAGAGTGGAATTTAGGGGATGGGACATAGGTACATGTGGGGAGGTAAGTCGGGTAGTAGAGGATGCTTTTGCAGACAGGGCTGGTGTATGACACATGAGGAGGGTACACACCTTGGATGGGTAGGGTGTTGTGGAACCAAGTCACACGTGCCTCCAGATGGCAGCAATGTGACTCACGCCCCTACCCATGGGACAGTCAACACTGCTCCTTCACTGCCTAAGGGTGGCTATGCTGGAGGCTGGGCACCAGGGCGGGCCTACTCCACCAGGTCAGCCAGCATGCTCTCAATCTGGCACAGGCGGCGTTCATAGCTCATATGAATAATCCTGCACACCATGACCAGCAGTTGATCCTGGGTGACTTCAGCCCCTCTGCCACCACTCCCAGGGGGAAGCTGGGCCCTGTCCCCTGAGGTGGTTACACCCAATGCCACAGGTGGTGCAGGTGCAGCAGAAAGGGCACCACTGGTCTGGATCCCAGACATGCAAAGGACCCAGTGCCACTGCCAGTTGAGGCAAGGTAGGTGGATCACCAGGAACCGGCCTACCCTGATGTGCTGTGATAATGGAGGTATAGCAATAAGTATGTGTTAGTTATTAATAAAACATTGTTAATAATAACAGCATGGCAAACATTGGAAATAACGCAATTACATATAAATGAAAATTATGTGAAACACAATAATAAATAACAGAATAGAGAGTATAACAGCATGCCAGTAAAGTTGACAGCATAAGGCCAACAAAATAGGTAATTTAACAAGATATGTTAATATGCATCCATTATAATACATACCAATAATAACACATGCCCCAAAAACAGTTAATATTACAACATATGTTAATAGTAAACCATAAGCAATGAATAGCAATAATAAATAAATTAATATAAGGGGTTGGGAGTGATAGAGAATCTCAGTCCATAAGTAACATTGCAGCTTACTTCCTTGACAACAGTACTACTATCTACTCTATGGATCTGTATTTTCTTTAGGTTTACAGTGAGTAAATGTCTCCTGTAGCTGATGTAGCATGCACCTCTCGAGCTATATACATGGGACAGTATGGGCCAAATAGTAACAACTGCGGGTACACACCTACACAGACCACTTGCACATCAGGTGGACCTATATAACTACCAAGGTGATCTGTGGGCTGAAATGGTGATACTGTGCAATCTAGGTACTCATTGCCATAGTATTCCTGTAACAGGTAAATTACACACTATTAATTACATAACATGAACGTGTGACATTTGAGAGACATGAATGTGTATAGTACAGACAATAAACAGCAGTGACGCCTTGGTTGGAGGACATGGGAATAAAACCAAATAGCAGTGCCTGTGACTCCAGCAACTTTTAACAGACACTCCAGGTATACAACCATACCAGGATTATACATATTATTTCTGACTGCACATTGCTGATTTTTTCACATTCTTGCTAATGATTTTAACAGTCTGGGAAATCTAAACACACAACGCTTTACTCATAATATGGGCTATCTCACCCATTTACCTGTTGTTCCCGTGGAGAGAGAATTTGTGAGCATTACATGCTTGCTACTGTAATATTTAGTGCTACCTAGCACTGAATTTGAACCCTGGTCTCTGTGTGGCAAAATGTACTATATACAGAGCATTTAACAAACTGAGGTACTGAGTCACTGCTATTTGCCTAGAGCTTACCTGGAACCACAATATGACCTGTCAGTACTACTGCAGTGTTATACTAGACTGCAGTGACAGTAGAACACACATGCATGAAATAAAAGAATAGCACAGATAGTAGGTACACTATATATCAGTCTAACAATGCTGGAGTACACACATTATTGTTACTGGGTTGAAATATCTGTAAAGTCAACAAACAATATTTTTATTTACTTATTTATTTTATTTTATTTTACATTTGTTGACTGGGATAATCGGGCTGAATGCATGTCCATTTTCTGCGGAGGCCAGGGGAGAAAAGCTCCAATTACACAGATAAAAGCATACATAAATGCCAAGGGTATTACAAAGTCTGTAAGGTGTGGCATTCAAGAGTAATTCACAATTTTAACAGGGGAGAAAAGCTCCAATTACACAGATAAAAAACATACATACATGCCAAACATATCAGATCATAGAGTGGGCTACCTCACCATAGACCTTGTTTACTTGATGTTTATGGATGTCAGATCATTATGTGAACAATATTGGCCTAGAGACAGCCTTGAATGGAACTATATGTGTTAAACAATACAATTGGCAGCCATTAGATTTGCATTCTACAGCTATTACAGTGTTATACTTGACTGCAGCACCTTACCTTACAGACTGGAAGCATGCAGCTCTATTACAATGGTTACAAGACAATCTTAATGTACACAATTTTCTTTGGTGTTATTGTTATTGATTCATGTTTTATTGCAGAACACTTGGCATTATTTTTTTCTTGCAAAACAGCTCTAATTCCACAATTATTATATTACACACTTTATTGTATATACCTGAATGCTGTTACTAGTTTTGTGTCATGTTGTTATTGCACAACAGTTGGCATTATTCATTTTTTGCAAAACAGCTAAAATTCCACAATTATTGCAGTACAGTCTTTATTGTATATACTTTAGTGCAGTTACTGGTATTGTTTCATGTTTTTATTGCACAACAGTTGGCATTATTCATTTCTTGCAATACAGCATTAATTCCACATTTATTGCACTACAGACTTTATTGTATACAATTTAATGCAGTTAATTCTTTACCCTTTCTTGCTTATTTCACTACAGTTAGCATAATACATCCATACTCACCACACTCATGGAGCAACCTGACCAGGTGCCTGGCATGTGACTCGAGATTGTGATCCCTCTCTTCTGTAGCTGTTGGGAGAGAAGTACACCATTATGCATACCAGTTTTGCAAACACTGAGATTAGATATTGGTGAAACAGAGGTAAAATGACTTAGATACTTGTGGGGCATTCCCTGTCTGAGCTTCTTGGACCCAGGTGTCCAAGAGATCCCCCTTTCGACATTTGAGGTCATCATGGTGGTGATGACACTGCTCACCTGCGCGGGCAATATCAGTAACACTGGTGTTACAGTCTGTGCCCTGGAAACCTCCCTGCAGCAGCCTGTTATAATGTTTTTTAACTCGGAGTCCAACCATGACCCTGGACTCCAGAATGCCCCAACACTGCGCACGAAAGTGCGCACCTTCACCAACACCAACCATAGTACCCTTCAGATATAGATCTCCAGTGGATTCTGCTGTATTTCCACCTATTGGGCTTAATATAGATTGTTTTCCCACCCTTACACATCACTGGGCAACATTCAAAAAAGTGCCGCATCACTTAGCATCATGCAAACCAGCACAGCTGAGCTGATACATGCAAGTCTTAGTGGAGCTTAGCAGTGAGCAAACCAGCCAAGCAGTGCATAAATATTGGCAGTTGTAATCATGTTTATGCAGTGCTTAGCAGGTGTTAGCAGGTCTCAGCAGAGCTTAGCAAAACACAGTGGAGCCATATTTTAAATTAGTCTGCAAAATGTGTATATTAAAATTAAATACTTATTTGCCTTCCATTTATTCAAACCTTGGACCTACTACACATGGATCCATTACTCTACCCATTAAGCTACATAGATATTCAGACATTAGGTGTACATTTACATATAACACTGAGGTACCTATAAGCAGCTCTGATCACTATGCTGTGCAAACATGCTCAGATACACTTAAATACACATTTAAATAAATAATTAAATACATCCAGTTTCTATTTTTAGATGTCTGGCAGTTGTCTGAATGCCGCTTATGTAGCATTGCTGCGCTCGATGCCACGCCACACAATAAAAAAAAATTAACATAACACTAAAGGACAGTCCGGGGAGTCTCTTACTCATGTGTGGACAGGGTTAGCACTACACCTCACCCTACACTGATTCAATACTCATGTTCCTTGGCTGTCCTTCAGCAATGTGCCACCATTAATATGCGTGGTGCACTTCTGAGGAGGAACTGTATACACGGACATGGTAACATTCCATGTAGGGTCTACACTGTGCCTACACAGATTTTATTAAATCCTGGGGATAGACTATTTATTTGGTATCAGAAAGCTTATTAATAGTGGAAGAAGGTGTTTTGATTACAGGATTTTCAGATCATTGGGCAATTTGGATTGAGATAAAAGGAAATTCTGAGTATATAAAAATAAAGAAGGGTTTGAAAAGAATAAATGAGGTGAAATGGGATGATATAGGAAAAGAGGATATGAAGAAGTTGTGGCAAGATTGTGTGGGGATGAAAGAGTTCTATAAGGACTGGTCAGACTGATGGTTAAATTTTAAACAGAAGTATAAAAAATGCTATGTGATATATGAAAATGAAAAACTAAATACAAGTAAGATAAAGTATAATACATTAAATATTGCTGCTGCTGACTGTTTAGAGAGGAACGATGAACACTCTCTTCTGAAGGAACAAGAGTTATATGAGATGACTAAGAAAAAAATAGAGTATTTATTGTATAAGCAAATATATTTTTGCAAGGAAAAGAAGAAGAAAATAGTTAAGGAGAATAACAGTGTTATGAGAGAATTGAATGATTCATTAGGTAATATATATATATATATATATATATATATATATATATATATATATATATATATATATATATATATATATATACACTACACAAGAGAACATTTTGGAGATAGTAAAATAATATATTAAGACATTATTTTAAGCTCAGAGGATAACAATTAGTAAGAAATGGGAAGTATACTCATTGTTTGATAAAGACAATAAAGATTTAGAAAAAAAATATGATAGAAGAACTAGAACAGGTTTAAAACTAGTGAATCTAGATTCAGTGGCAGAAATGGCTGGAAAAGAATATAGGATGTATAAGGACATTACAGTAGACCAAAAATGGTTTATAAGAGTATTAAATGAATGGCTGGATAAAAAAATTATGTATAAAGAATTGTGCAGGGGTGTAGTTAGATTTATTTGGAAAAAAAGGTGATAAACAAGAGTTAAAGAATTGGAGACCAATTGTATTAAATAATACCGATTATAATTTTTTTATGAACATTTTATAAAAAGAACGGAGGAGAAAAGTGAGTAAGGCTATAAAGGGGCATGTATATGGTATAAATTGGAAAAGGGTTCAGGATTTATTATTGATAATCGGGGAAGTAGTAGAAGATGTGTTGTATAGAAATGTACATGTAAAATTAATGGTGGAGGGTTTAAGTAGAGCTTTTGATTTAATACATCATTCTGTGTTATGGGATATATTTGAAGTTTATCTTATAAGCGAAAAGATAAAAAAAAATGTTTGTATTACAGCTTACAGGTATAATATAGTCAAAGCATTAGTAAACAGGTGGCTTAGTGAAAATATAAAGCTTGAGGAAGGGATTAGACAAGGTTGTTCTTTGAGTGGTATATTATTTTTATTAGTGACAAATGTGATATCCATACATATGAATAGAGAGATGGAATGGATGAGTTATATTTCAAATGAAGAGAAAGGATTCCAATTTTGCTAGCCTATATAGATGATATTATCATTACTGCCAAAGATGAAATAGGTATGAGCAGAGTGATAAAACTTTTACAGGAAACTATTCAGGTAATAGGGTTTTTGATAAATAAAGAAAAAAATCAAGGATTAAGGTCTGAGGAGAGGATTGGAGAGATTAAATTTAATATGACAAAAATAAAAAGTCTTGGAATATGTTTTTGAAAGCAAGATATTATAGAAACAGTTTGGAAAGAAATGTTAGAGGAAATGAGAAGCACTTGTTAATTTTGAAAATCTTTTAGATGTTCTTTTCATAAAATGTATTTAATAAACTCTATTTTGTTAACTAGAATCACTTATTTAGCAGATGTTTTTAGTTTGCCTTTGACTTTAGAAAAAGAAGTGTATATCATTATTTTTTCTTTATTTGGGGATCTAGGTTGAATCTAGTGAAAAGGAGGATTCTACATGTGCGTAAAGAAAAAGGAGGTGCAGAGTTAATAAATTCGATAGTTTATACTGCATCCTTGAATTTGTATAAAGGAATGAAATACTTAAAGGACAATGATGTTTCTATTTTAAGACAAATATTTAGTCTAAAGTATAAAATGGAATGGCTGAACTTTTTTTTTTACTTCAAAAAGAAGGAACGTTTGTTGTAATAAAGAAATAGAGAAATATCAAGATAAAATCATGCTGTGGAAAATTAATGTTTAAAAGACTGAAAAGGGGAGGAAAGTATGGTAGAATAATATTATAGAAATGTATTTTCAAATATATCCATAGAAAAGGTTACATAAAAAAAAAAGGAGTGCAGTGAAAATGAAAAATCCCTGGTGCTTCCAGACCCAGTTGGCAGCCTGTTTTCCCATTTTGACAGTCCCCCTCAAAATACCTTAACTAAAGGGCTCTCCTACTATAAGGACGCTACCCTGCAGAAACTGTGCCCATCTGAAGTCAGATCACAACAAACTACTAAGGCAGTCCCCCTCAAAATACCCTAACTAAAGGGCTCTCATACCATAAGGACGCTACCCTGCAGAAACTGTGCCCATCCGAAGTCAGACCACAACAAACTACTAAGGTTGATACCCTAAGCCTAAACCTGAAATCTTGGTAAATGTATACTGCTGACCTGGGTCTAAAGCACCATAGTCTGTCCCCCTTAGTAATTTGACTCCTTTCTTGATTTAATTAATTAAGTTTTCCCCTAGTACACTACAACACTACTTTTTAAGCTTACAAATACCCTGAATATTATACTAACATACTGGTTTCCCACCCTAAAACCCTGAAAATCATACTCTAAAACTTATAATCTACAACTAGCAATTACCCTAAAAAGTTTAAAATACAGCTTAATATACAGCTATTGCACTAAATCTTTTAATACTTACCTATGGCACCAGGAAGCCTTGGAAAACACTTGTAGTCAGTGTTAGCCCCACTCCACTCTCCTCCCTGCCTCCAATTCCCACCTGCCCCCAGTACCTCTACATTTATAGTTACATAGCCACACTCCCTGCTATAATAACCTATCAGTATCCACCTAACATACTTCATCCATCCCCAGTCCATTATTTCTAAATCTATCATCCTATCCTCTGGTGTTGAACCACCAAAACAGTACAGCCTATTAACTATCACACTCCTCCACTCACAATGCTATACTCCTCCTTACTGACCGTTTTGCTGGTACCTTATCTACTCACATTGCATGAAAACCAATATCTCACTGGATATCAGTACCCAATAGGTCATACTCTCACCCCAACTAGAAGTCCTTCCACCTTTCACCAATCTTACTGTACTGTGTCCAGCCCTGAATTTTGCTCTCGCTATCAACTTGCCAAACCCAGAAACATTAGTTTGAGACTAAAACATTATTATAAACTCATAAATAAACTCTTAAAGCTCATCACTAGGTTTAAACCTAGCCTAACACTTGGTGGTGACATCCACCCCAACCCCAGCCCATACACCTCAGTCAAACCTACCCCCCTAATTGTAATCCAAGTTATAAATCTACAATTGATAGGCCAGTTAACTCTCTACTGGCCTGTCACCTTAACATTAGAAGTATTAACAACAAGATACATGAACTCCATGCATTCCTAGCAATCTACTCCCCTGAGATTCTCTGTTTATCTGAAACCTGGTTAGAACCTAGCATTTCAGACAATGAAGTGCTACCAACTGGGTATAGTACATACAGACTGGATTGTGCTTCCAGGAAAGGGGGTGGGGTAACTGTTCTATATATATTGAACATCACCATTGAAGCTATACAACTACCTCAAATTAACAACATAGAGATTCTTGCCATCAAACTACAAATTAATAAAAATAAATGTATTTATATCATCTGCATGTATATTCCCCCAGGTAATAATGTAGCTACACCTGAAGATACCCTTCACTGGCTAACATGTCACTACCCCCAAGAAACCATACTACTCGGAGATCTCAATATAGACCGGAACACCTGTTCCTCAGTCTCCTCAACCATCCATGTCAACCTGCATGCATTCTCACAAGTCATCACAACCCCTACCAGAATAGATAAACCAAACCTAAAAGAAAGCATACTTGATTGGGTACTTATAAATAGCCACCCCCAACTGTTCACCTCTGGGACCCTCCCTGATGACCTAAGTGATCACTTTACCACCTATATTATTAAGCACAAAGCCATTAACCCCCAACAACCCTTACTTAGGATGGTAAGGAACAAAAAATACTTTAACCCCGCCAAATTCCAACAAGAGCTAAACTCATGCAAATGGTCAATTCTAAGACATCTCCCCTTAGATGAAGCAGTTGCATACTTTAACAACAAATTCCTAAAATCCTTGACTCTCATGCACCTGTTCATTCAACAAGAACTAAAGCAAAAACTGCACCATGGCTTTCCAGAGAGTATAAACAGGAAATAACCCTCGGAAATAAGGCATGGACATTATGGCAAACTACTAAAGACCCCCAAGACCACATTAAATATGGGCAAATGAGGAATGTCACTAAAAAGTCCATTCTACTAGACAAAAAAAATTACTATTATAATCTACAGGAAATAAATCATAGCAAGCCTCAGAAATTCTGGGCAGGCATAAATAAATGATTACATCCTGGACAAACTTCCACCCCAGTCCCGCAGCTTCCATTGAGAAACCTTCCGAGGAAGTCTCTGACAGTTTTAACCATTTCTTTACTGAGACCATTCAAGCCCTAGCAATCCAACTACCTCCCAGCCCCCTGTCATGAAAGATGAAGGGTGTAGACCCGAAAGCTTTAATAAAATATTTGGTGTGTTATTAGTGTTGCCATTGATTCATTAAGCAGTGACACCATAGTTGTTTAGATGAAATAAGCACCCCCAGAAACCAACTCACATTTAGATTCCAATCAGTTGCCACCTCCCTCATCTGTATCTTGATTAAAAAACTGAAACCAACTGCACTCTCCGCTGACCAACTCCCTGCCGAGTTCTTACAAATAGCAGCTGATGCCATTGCTTACCCCATCTCGATGCTAATCAATCAAACAATGGCAGAAGCTAGAATCCCTTCTATTTGGAAAATATCCTATGTAATCCCACTTCACATGGGAGGTACCTCTACTGAGTTATCCAGTTATAGGCCAATAGCAATACTATCCCCACTTGAAAAAATTATGGAAAAATGTATCCATAGACAAATGATGCATCACCTAACTCAGAATAACCTCATAGCAGACTCCCAGCATGGCTTCCAACCACACCACAGTACCACTTCAGCCCTTTTAGCCTTCTCCAATACCATAAACCACAACCGCAATAATAACATCTCCCTCAGCCTTATTCTTGGATCTCTCCAAGGCATTTGATATGGTGGATCACCAGCTACTAATCCATACCCTGAAAACTTTCTACCTAGAAATTACAGTCATCCAATGGTTCCAATCCTATCTGAAAGATAGACAGCAGGCTGTCCTTTGGCAAAACAAACTATCTAAACTCCTACCCAACATACTTGGTGTACCCCAGGGACCCATACTAGGGCCCCTTCTTTTCTCAATCTTCATTAACGACCTCTATTCTGCTATCCCTACAGTCAGCTGTGTCCAATACGCTGACGACCCCACCCTGATTTGCTCTGCCACTTCTCCAAATGAACTGTGGTCGGCTACACAAACCTCCTTTAACACTATTGAAAACTGGCTTGCTGGTCATCGTCTGATACTGAATCCCAAAAAAACAAACTGTTGCTATTCTCACCAACACATAGGTCTACAGCATTCACTTTTACCATTAAATCTAATAACGGCACTATAATCTCCCCAGACTCCTCTAGAAAACTGTTAGGTGTTTTAATCGATAATAATCTCAAATTTGATTTACATGTTAATCAATCTATTAAGACCATCAACAAAAAACTAGGCTCACTTTAGAGGATAAAGGCCTTCTTAACCTCCCCCCACTAGAGCTGCGATAGCATGCTCTCACCTACTTTCAACACTTCTGTATGCATCCACAATACTCTCCAATTTAAACAAAACTGTCCTCAACAAACTCTCTATCTGCTATAACTATATAGCCAGATTTGCCACTGGCCTGGCCTATAGGACTCGCCATTGTATTAACCTTAATCAGCTTGGGTGGCTAGAACTACCCAGCTTGATCAAGTATAACCTCATGATAACTGCCCATAAGATACTTTATAATCCAGATATTACTCCTGCTCTTACAAATATTATTACCCCTATCATAATCACCGACGACTGCAATCCTCTAACAAATTACTAGTTCAGACTATCAAAACTAGTAACTCAGCCAGTGACTCCCTCTTCGCTAACTCTGTGAGCAGATCTTGGAACTCTCTCCCAACCGAAATTACTTTGCTCAACTCCCTGAGCCAATTCAAGACTAGACTTAACATTTGATACTAAACTGGCTATGTCAATGTAGCAAACCTGACTGACTCTCCATGACAGTGAGACTAAAATAGTTATTTTAGCTTACCCGTGGCAATATCCTGAGCTTGCCTATTTAACTCTAATGTGTTTTGGCATGTAACCATTGTAAATATTGTATCTGTAACTAACTGTATGACTTGATAACAGTATTCTTATCTACTTGTATTACTTAAAGACCTACTCTCTGATTCTCATTTACCGCAGAACTACTACTATTTGCCTAGGTATGTAACCTCTGTAAAACTGCATTATGTTCGTTACTGTAGATACTGTAGATACTGTATTTCATCTCTAATTTGGTGATCTTGGAGCTTTTCTCCCCGGGCCTCCCCTGAAAATGGACATGTATCCAGTTGGACTATCCCGGTCAACAAATGTAAAATAAAATAAAATAAAATAAATAAATAAATAGTGAACAATATTTTTAGAATGCTAAAGGGATAAAATGTTATGAAAAAGATTCTAGATTTGAATTATGTGGAGGGATTTACAGATGTAAATAGTTTAAATGTGGATATGATTGAACTTGCATATTATAGGAATAGAAGTAGAAATTATGTTAAGAGAATTGATGGAAAATGTTTTGTATTATATGGCTAATTTGGAATCAAATGGTGAAGGAAATTACGTTTAATGAAAAATGGAATTTGGCTATGATATTAAAAAAAATAAGGTTTTGTTGGGGAAGTTGGAGTGGGGGTCAGAAAGAAAAAAAATGATTATTGTATTTTGATGGAGAAAAGGTAAAAGAAAAATACATTGTATATATTGTTTATAGTGTGTGTGTATATGTGTGTATGTATATATATATATATATATATATATATATATATATATACATTGTAAACGTGTATTTAAAATATAAATAAGTATGAATATTTTATAAAGGACCCCTGTTTTTTGGAGTGAGGTCTTTCCAGGGGGTTACTGTAGGAGAGGAATTTCTAATAGAGAGCAGTCAAGAAGGAGAAATGACTACTGAGAAGCATGATGATGATGATGATCATGATGATGATGATGATCATGATGATGAATTAATGGAAAAGCAAACTGATAGGGATGCTACAAATACCGGTACAAAGGATTCACCACAGTTGCAGATAATAAAAATTCAGAATGGTGGTGATGCTATATTGCAATGACTAACAAATGAGGAGGAACCCAGAAAACATAATCACAGCTTCTTGGTCAGAAGCAAAAGCAAAGTGCATTCCAGTCAAAGAAAACAATGGAGTAAAAGACATTGGCACACAAATGGGAAGTTTTACAGTTTCATGAATATGGGAGAACATTTGCCACAGTTGATGCATTGCCAGCTGTTTCCAGCAGGGATGTTAAGCACACAAAAAGGAGGACTTGTGCTGTAGTTGCAGGGTAGATGTAAAATAAAAATCATGACCAATGTACATTTCTTTAAAAGCTGCCTGCAGTGCAACTCAGCACAAAAGCAGGTAAGCCTATAAACAGATTTAAATTGTAGGATGAAGTCACCTCTAGGCTTTACTCCAAAAGACATAAGAGCTATCATACATATAGAAAATTAACATTTTTATAAGATAATGGTTGAATTTTTCAATTTATCAGAAATATTTTATGCTATGTTTGACAGTAAATCATTTTGTAGTCCTTGGAATGACTATATTCTTAAAATAATAGACATTATAAAGTCAGAAGATTCTAGATCAGCACTCATGCTTTATTATCTGAATGCTGACACTGATGTTCCTTTGATAACAAGCCAAAATGCATATTACATTGTGACTCTCTCTAAAAGCAGGAAATGCAAGCATTTGTGTATGCAGATAGCTAAAACAGCCTATTGGGACATATCTAAACTGTTGACAAATAAAGTTATTAAGTGTTCTCTGAAAGGTATGTCCAACTTCTTTTCAGGCACCATCCTTTTATAACCAGGCACACGGGATCATGCTGTGTCAGCTTTGGAGAACTTTCCAGTCTTTTTCCTGCTGACTGTACATAATAAAGCAGTTGAGACTATAGTCCTTAATCATATCAGCATGAAGTGTTTTGTTTTCACTTTTCCCTATATATCAGTATTTATACTGCACAAATTGTAGACTGCCTAATATCTCCAGTTATCCTGTGTATTAGTCTGACCAGTCTGACCTGGAATTGTAGTTACAAAACCATATTTTAAAAATATGAATGCATGTATTATACTTTTTGCAACAATATTTCAATTCAAAATCTTGTCTTAAAGCAAACAATTATTGTACAGGTTCATATTTCAGAATTAGTAAAATGACTTGTGATTGTATTTTATAAAACAATGTCAAAAGATACGTGACATTCAGAAGGTATTAGATAAGAGACAACTATAGAATGGTGTTTTGAACATATGGATGACTTTAAAGATACGTGGAAGTAAAATTTAGCATGTGCTATTTGTCTATATGACATAAAAGGTATTATAAAAGCAGTGGGGATGATCTAAAACTTGGTAGCATGTTGGAGCAGAATATAATTTAATCCAAGTCTATCCTAAGAGAAAATACTTCCAGTGTGGTGAATTAGAATATTCTACTAATGATTATAACATTTTTATGTAGGAAATGCAGACAGCATGGAAATTATTGGTTTTATTGTGAAACAATTAATGATGTACACATTGAAAAAATGTTTGTTAATGAAGGCAGTGGCGATGATACTTGTATTGCAGATAGTGGTACATGTCAAGAGAGAGATGCTGCACAAAAGGGTTTAACAATATTTGGAAATATATAGACTACTGAAAATGCTGATTAAATGTGGACACTAGTACTATTTACAGATCACCTAGTAATGATAGTGATAATAAAGATGTAAGGTAATGGTGAGGCTGAAACGACTAGGGGGAAAGAGTAAGAAAAAGAAACATCAGCCACCACCACGGTATTGAGGGATAAAGTCTGAACTATGACCCCATGCCAGGGAGGGCACTCATTGATGACACTCCCTGAGTTGAAACATTCCACAGAGGGGAGTAGCCCTCAGACATTGTGTCAATGAGCACAGGGTAGGGAATGGGGAAAATAAGAGGGTAGATCATTAAAGAAAAAATCACTTCCACAAAGGAAGTAGCTGCTGGCATGACCCCCCCCCCCCCCCTTCAGAACACTCTTAGGTTCTACACTAGCCTCAACCTGGAATTGGAAGAAATTCTGGGGGTGGAAGGAGGGGTTGGCAGAGCTAGCAATAGAGGGAGGCACTGAGACAGCTGGAAGATATGAAGAAATGTGGGCGGGAGGAAAATGAAAAAGAAAAGTAAAGCTACAAAAAGTAGCTTTGTGAGTAGTATGATATGAGAGTTATGATGTCAGAGTGGCTTTGTGAGTAGTATGATATGAGGGTTATGATGTCAGGGTGACTTTGTGAGTAGTATGATATGAGAGTTATGATGTCAGGGTGGCTTTATGAGTAGTATGATATGAGAGTTATGATGTCAGAGTGGAATAAAATGCAGGCAAATATTTGATATGTTTATTAGACAATAGATTGCTAACTAAGAAACAGTACAATTGTAAACAGAGCATGTTTTGACACAAAACATTTTTGGAGTTGTTTTAAAAATGTATGTCCTGGAATAGCCATATAAGTCAATGATAACAGTATAAATACTTTAGATTGCATTATTGTAATACCAGGAAGATATGTCGTACTTGATATCAAATTCAATAAAAATATATAGAATCATTGTTTTATAAGCATGTACTAATATTAAAGAGAGAACAATGAAGAAACTAAGAAATATGTTATAATTAACATATATGTAATCATAGGGAATTTTATTTGTAATCTACATAAATGTTCTGTAAAATTGTAGTAAGTAGGAAAATGTGACAACAAATTACTAAACGTAGAAGATTAATACATGAAAAATCAAGATATTATGCATACAAAAGAAATGATTCAAAAACAGAAATAGATTATATACTGTCATATAAGGAGATGCAGGAAATAAGAGAGTGTGGTAAACCAAACACATTTTTCTGATTATTGTACAATATGGGAGAATATAAAAGAAAAATATGGCTAAATAAAGGGAAAAGTGTGAAGAGTCTGATGGGAGAAATAGTTAAAGAATAATTACTTATTATTACCATGGAACAGCTTTGGTATGATCACATGTCAAGAAGAAGAATTTTTCATATCTCTTTGGGAGAGCAGAAGATAAAATATAACATATCTCCCCTACAAACCCAAATTGCTGTAGCCATATAAATAATCACCAAACCTTTGCCATGTTTCCATCTATCTTCTCATTAAATACTCCCTTACCAAAAATACACTTACCTAACATCCAACTTACCCCTACCAAACACAAAACCAATACTACACCCCCACTGCTGATATGCTCAAACTCATCTACCTCCTCAAAAACATTCTCTTACATAGAGGCATCGGGTCTATATTATATCCTCGAACGCTTAAAAAAGTGAACGCTGGTTGATCAAACTTATTTTTGCGAAACTGTAAAATACCGAAGCAGCAGAAACTCAAATTTTTTCCTAGGGAAAGAATTTGGTTGTCCGTTTCTGTTGCTTCGGTATTTTCAGTGTTATGGTGGAAAGTTAGCGGTTGGATTCAGGTAAGTGTGCGATTGTGTGGATGTGAGTGTTAGGGTGATTTAGGTGAGTTAGGGTTAGGGCTCGGGTTAGGTGTGTGTGCGATTGAGTGGACATGAGGGTTAGGGCGGATATAAGTGAGTTAGGGTTAGGGAGCGGGTGAGGTGAGTGTACGATAGTGACGGACCTTAGGGTTAGGGTTTGGGTTAAGGTAAGTGGGTAGTTAGTGGTGTGTGCATAGTTTAGTGTAGGGTTAGGTATCAGATTTTAGGTGTATGTGTGTGGATTTCTGTTTGTTTGGTGTGCTTGTGTTGTGTGTATGTGTTTTGGATCAGCGATTTTTTTCCCTGGGAAAAAAATCGCTGATCTGACAGTTCAAGATTGTAAGTTTTCGCTTAAATTAGGTTGATCAATCAGCGTTCACTTTTTTAAGCATTCGATGATATAATATAGATCCGAGGCATCCATCCCAACCCTGGTCCAACACACTCCACTGCTATCTCTCCTAACCTCAAATTCAATAATTTCCCAAACAAACATCTTTCCTTCTATTCAATAAACACTAGGAGTATTCTGAACAAAGTAAGTGAACTACATGCTTGGATTGAAATCCCAACACCAACACATAGAGATCTTGCCCTCTGGCTATAGCATACACCATCTAGATCGACCAAAAAGGAAAGGTGGAGGCATTGCTATCCTACACTCTAACCACCTTACCATTTCTAACTCTACTTTTACATCTCAAGACTTCTCCCCAGCTGAAATTTTATCTGTAAACCTAAATATTAATAGCCATTCCACTATCACCATTGTAGCAATTTACATTCCACCAGGTGATAATAGACCCCTACTGGAAAATATGCTTGGTCATATCTCCCAACAAATCCCAAATGAAACTATCATTCTTGGGGATGTCAACATTAACTGGCTATCTCTCTCCTCTCAAAACTCCTCACAACACCATAATCTCTATGGCTTTACTCAACTCATCTCTGATCCCACTTATTTCAATAACTCACATACAGCCTCATCTCTCCTTGACTGGATTCTTGTTTCTCACCCTTCCAAAGACCATAAACCTGAAACACTACCAAATTCCCTACATGATCACTGTCCTGTAAAAATATTAAGACACACATCCCATCAAGCTAAACCTCAAAGGTTTATCAAACACCAACAACTAACAAACTTTAATCCTGAAACTCTCAAATCTTTACTAAAAAAAGTGAACTGGAATCCTGAAAAAACTACTCCCTTTGGAGGAAGCTGTCCACTTTTTTAACTCCACTTTCCTTAGTATTTTAAATTCTGTGGCACCCCTTAGAACAGTCTGCATAAAGTCTAGCATAGCCCCATGGCTGACCGTAAACACACGTGCACTACTAAAAAAAAAAAAAAAAAAAAGACAGAGCATGGAAAATTTGGACTTATACTAAACATCAACCAGACCTCCAGAAATATAAAGAACTTAGAAATCTTGTCAAAAGTCACATAAATAAAGATAAGAAAAACTTCTGTAATAATCCATCTTCTACCTTTAAATCCAACCTTAAAAAGTTCTGGCACACTGTAAATCAAATACTACACCCAGGTACGCAAGCCTCCCCTAACCCTCATCCTGACAAAACACATGAGGAAACTGCTTCCATATTTAACAACTACTTTATAGACTCACAATCCAAATTACTAAATCAAGACATAAACCAACCCACCAACAATAATAGACCTAATAGCTCAAACTCTTCCATCAGTAGTAACCCTCAAACCTGTCTCCACTAACTATATTAAAACTCTACTATCTAAATTAAAACCTTGCTCCACATCCATAGACAACATTCACTCCACATTCCTTCAGGCTGCTGCTGATGTTCTTGCTTTCCCAGTTTCTATTCAAATAAACCGCTCTGTTATGGAATCCACTGTCCCTTCCATCTGGAAGCAATTTTACACTCTTTCAATACACAAATGAGGAAACTCCACAGATATAACTAATTTTAGACCCATAGCCATACTCTCACCACTCTCCAAAATTCTGGAAAAAATGTATGCACAATCAAGTCTTACACTACCTTTTGCAAGAAAATCTACTCACACCTACCCAACATGGCTTTCATTTCATGGCATGCATAGCACTATTACAGATCTCCTGTCTTTCCTAAACTCTGTATCACTAGTTAGAGACAGTAACAAACTTATTTCCTGTCTCTTCATTGACCTCTCTAAAGCCTTTGATACAATCTCTCATAAACTTCTCCTTAAACTAGCAAACTTACACTTCTCTCCATCCACCATATCTTGGTTTAACAGCTATCTTTCTGATAGACTCCAATCAGTCAAATGGCTCTCAGCTTTCTCCCCGCTTCTTCCTGTTAAAATGGGTGTTTCACAAGGCTCCAACCTTGGGCCACTTCTTTTTAACATCTTTACCAACCTTCTCTACTCTTCCTGTCCTGGAGCCTCACTGATGCACTTATCACTGTTGCTGAATCACCAACTCAACTAAAATCAGACACACAGTTCTCTTTTAACTCTGTAGAAAACTAGCTGTCTGTAAACCAACTTATCCTTAATCCAAAGAAAACCAAATTACTACTCTTTATCCCTAAAAACCTTAACCACATAAAGTCTTCCTTCTCCATACTGTCACAAAATAATACTCAAATACAAGTGGACACCAGTACAAAACTCTTAGGTGTTACTATTTATGATAGACTAACCTTTGATTTACACGTCAATAACTGTACCCAAAAAACACATCTCAAGCTAGGTCTCCTCTATAGAGACAAAAAATATCTTACCAAAACACCAAAACTAACACTTTCAAATGCCTACCTCTTACCCACTTTACTTTATAGCTCCCAAATTCTCACCAGCCTCAACACTGGACTACTAAACAAGTTAAAAACAACTTATAACAGGATTGCCGTATTTGCTGCCCAAAAGTCTTACAAATCCCATCACTGTCTCTCAATAAAAGTACTAAATTGGCTAGAATTACCTACCCTGCTTCAGTATAATCAGTTTCAGATTATTCATTCCATTCTCTACAAACCGTCTTTCTGTCCAACTATCTCATCTCTAATCTCTCATTACCTACCCACTAGATTACTCCGCAGTTCTGAACAAGGCCTACTAAAAATCTACAAACCAAGGACCAAAATGGGTCACCTTGTCTATAGCTTTAACCCTTCCAAGGCTTGGACTAGCCTACCACTAGATATAAGATCCCTTGAACATCCCAATCAATTCAAAACCGCTACAAACAATACCTTCAAGAAAAATGGACTTGCCAATGTAATTATCCCCTGTAAACATTCCCCTATAACCTTCTACTTCTCTTCTCTCTTCCTTCACTTCAATAAATACACTTACTACTTTATCTTCTCCTCTTGGTACATCACTGTACAAATATAACTAATAAAATATTTCAGCTATGTAACTATTGTACTATTATGTATATAATATGTAATTATGAATGTATCCTTCTGATGAATGTATTTCTATGTATTTCACTTGCCACAATTTAATGTATGTCACTGTAATGCAATAATGTGTGGTACTGATGAATGTAATGTGTGGTACTGTAATGCAGTAATCTGTGGTACTGATGAATGTATTTCTATACGTATTCAATATCTAAAATTTCTATTTTCTGTTGGAGCTTTTCTCCTTGGGCCTCTGCTGAAAATGGGCATTTCTAGCCCAGTCAGACAAACCCGGTCAACAAATATAAAATAAAATAAATAATAATAAATAATAAATAAAAAATATAAATATATTATAAGGATGGAAAATGTATATATCGGCTAAAGAAAAAAGAATTATATGAAATATATATAAAAGAATATGAAAAGCTCTAAAAAGAGAAAAACAATTATATTAACACAAAGCACACAAAACTATTAATACAAAGGCAAATATCTTTCTTGGGACATAAACAGAAGATGTGGCACCTTCTTACATAAAATAATTAAGAAAAAGAAGGACTCATGAAGCATGATCAAGACAGAATATTACCCACAAAAGGATATACAAGATTTTGTAAAAACAAACATCCAGAACTTATATAACAAGAAAGAAAGAAATGCAAAAGTTGAATTGAAGATGAAAACTTTTTTCTAAAAAAAATGTGTTCATGATCAAATCAGTAAACAGAAAAGATTTTGACTTAAGTCTTACAAAGTATAAAAGAAATTGGTTCCCTGGTGAAGACTAATTAAGTACTAAAAAAATTATAAGAAAAAGAGGGAGGGAGGCATTACTTAAAATCATGAATGAATGGTTGAAAGGGTATAAAGATAAGATAACACATCAAGGTATTCTTATACTTATTCATAAAAATATGAGAAAAACTATTAAAAATTAAAGGTCATTAGCACGTAATAATACTGATTACAAAATGTATTTGAAAACATCATAGAATGAGTAGTGAATTAAATAGTGTTGGAGAACAATATCTGGAGTGTGAAAAATAAGCAAGTTAAATACATGTTGGTCTTATTTATGGAAGTAATTGCATAGTTAGAAAGAAAGCAAATTGTAAAATAGTGGTATGTGATAAAAAAACTTGTAACTTTATTCATCATGAGACATTGTAGGAAATAATGAAAAGTTTTAGTTAAAATGATACTTATTTAGATTTATTAGATCTATATATGAATACTTAAAGCTCTGACAAATGGTTGGGTTGGAAAAGAAATCAAGATTCAGATAGAAGTAAAACAAGGCTACCCTTTAAATGGTATATTATTTGCACTTATGAGTAATGCAGTTATTGAAAATTGTAAAATATCTTTACAGGGTGCAAGAAGGAAAGAAAAACCCCAACTGAATCATCCCATGTTTACAGCATACATATATGATGCTGTTACAGTTATGAAAATTTGTGGATGTGTAAAATAACCTGTTGCTATTGTAGTAAACTTAGATTAAATTTTAATAAAGTAAATGTTAAGGATTTGGAAATAGTGAATTTAAAAATGAAGGAACCTTTTCAGAACTAGAAATAATATTAATAATAATAATAGCAATTGATAAGGAGGATGTTAGATGGAATGCTGGAATAAAATAATAATTGAAAAAAAAAAACTAAAGAATATGTGAAATAATAATAAAAAACTGTGCCAAAGGCTAGAAGGTACTTATAAACACTTTAATGGATAAAACTGGTAAGCACTTTCGTAAAAACTTCTTCAGGCCATATCAAGTTACACAATTCAGTCATTAAATAAAGATTTAAAAAAGAAGCAACCAATGAATATGCAGTTCTCATACACATGATGAAAAAGTAATTAAAACCTCCTACTCTTCAATTTAGGTTTTAAAGAAACCTTGTCATTTAGTCCAAAAACTTTATCAGCTTGCAGATGCAATATCCAAAACAACTCATGGCTTTCAATGTGATTAATAATATCACAGAGTCTACCATTTTCATTTACTATCTCAATAACTTTAAAATTAAAGTTATGTGTAGTGTCAGTGTCTTTAATGTGTCTAGCCAGAGAGTTCTTAACTTTTTTTATTATTATTTTATGTTTTATGTGCTTCTGGTTCTCGTTTGGTGATTTTGTTTCCAATATGTGAAATATTCTTACAATATGCACAACCACGTATCACCAATAAGTGCACCAGCCTCTTCTTCTTAAAATAGAAAAGGATTTATTCCAAACACGCTAGCCATACAAACATGAAAAACATCTGATGATATAACAGTGTTATGTTAAGCGCTTTCACCCACTACAATGTGGGCTTCCTCAGAAGTTTTTCATGTTTGTATGGCTAGCGTGTTTGGAATAAATCCTTTTCTATTTTAAGAAGAAGAGGCTGGTGCACTTATTGGTGATATGTGGTTGTGCATATTTCTGGAGCAAGCTCTTTTGTTGTATTCAAATATTCTTACAATGTCATATTATAAAAAGTGTGTTTAATTCATACCTGCTTATTAGGAAAATTAGGGTGTATAGGAGAAAAAAGAACTAGCAAAAATCTACTTTGAAATAATATGGGGTTCTAAATTAAAAATGGATTTTATAGTGACATAAGAAAGAGGAAGGATTAATACGTTATTGTATTTTTAACATCTGCATATATCTATTGAGTAATGAATAAAATAAACTACTAGGAAGAATAATATGTGAGAAACATAAAGACTTTTGGATAGCTGAGTCATGAGACAAGAAAAAAATGGAAAATGTATGAAAATGAGTAGTTCAATGAATACAAGGAGAAATTTAAACTACGACATGGGTGTAATGGCAGAAATGAACAAATAGCAGAACAGTACTATTACATTAAATCTGGGGAGAACAAAAGTGATGACATTGATAAGGTGATAAAGTATAGACAAAATAGCTTTGAAATTGATAAAGATATGGGTATTTTTGTGAGGATTAATGTTATAAAAGTTATCCTTAAAAGCACAAATAAAACATAAACAACTAACTAGACTATGAACTGGATTCAGAAAGGGCTGCTGCCAAAGGAAAGCCTTAGTCCTTTGTGCTTTAAAACCAGGCCCACCACAGTGAGTTCATACAGAGAGATTAGTGATCTAAGGTGAGTGAGTGTAACTGTGTGTCTGCCTGGGTGGTTGTGGGGGGGATCAGTTATGGGATAGGTAGGGTAGGTACACGTGTGTGTGTGTGTGTGTGTGTGTGTGTGTGTGTGTGTGTGTGTGTGTGTGTGTGTGTGAAAATGTGAATGTGACAGAAGATTGTCATAATTTATAACTCCCTTAGACTACCCAGCAAATCTTGAAATATTGGGGTAGGGGTTCACTATACAATTGAGACACGCTAACTCACTCAAAAAGTTAAAAGAGCAACAGTTTTGCAGCTCTAACAATGTTCAGGTGGGGGGATACTACCACCAAGCATACACTAAAAATAAAAAACCCAGATTACTTAAAAAGTTAATCGAGCAACAGTTTTGCAACTAAAAATTTGTAAGATGTAGAAGGGAGCACTACCAAGGATATTCTTTAAATATTACTCAAAGGTCACTTAAAAGTTAATAGAACAACAATTTAATTTTGATACACAAAAGTCAAATGGGGCAGAAGGGAGTACATTGAACTAGGGATATTTATTTTACTTTATTTTTATTTATTTATTTATTATTTGCTCACTGGATTAGTCCCACTAGGTTAGTAGCCTGTTTAAAGAGGATACCTGAGGTGGTATTAATAATACAAGGGGAAATTTGGCCAGTGAATTTCCCTACTGTTTTGATAGGTGTCATGAGATCTTTCACATCCACCTGAGCTACCACAAACTCAAGCAGATGGGACCTCAGTTTTACATCTAATCTAAAGGCTTCTTTAAATATTATTCAAAGGTCACTTAAATAGTTTATAGAATAACAGTTTTGCAGTATGAAAGACATATGGAGCTGAGGGGGGAACACTAGACACGAGGGATATTTCCTAAATATTACCTAAAGTTCACTTGAAAATGTAACCCAATAACAGTTTTGCAGCATGAAAGACATATGGGGTTGTGGAACACTAGATACCAAGGATACCCTATGAATAGTACCCAAAAGTGACAAGAGAGAAAACGATTTGATCCCTGTACCCTCAGCATCCAAAGCAAATTGTTTACATTCCAGGGCTTTAGTCTTGTACACTCTGTCACTTAGGGATACACTTTCAATATTACCTTAGCCCACTGCAAAAGGTAATAGAAAAACACAGTTCTCTGTCAGATCTTTAGTCCTCTGCACTACCACTAGACACAAGGGATCAGTGTTAAAAAATAAGTCACTTAAAAAAGTAACATTAAAATGAGTGAAAAAGCTTCTAGCCCTGTATTTTTGCACAGAGAACAATTAATTAAACATCCAGAATTTTAGCTCTCTGTACCAGCTGAAGAGGGCTTTCTGAGCTATAAGAAGTATGACACTGTTAATGTCTGGCATTACTAACTAAATGTAATGGTCCATTAATTACGATGAACAGAACGGGGCCCAAATCAGAGGCAGCTGAGAGAGATGAGGGTGTGTCCATGTGGGTGGGTGCAGCCATACCTGCAAATGTCTGTGCTAAAGAGTTTTGAACAAAGCTGGCTGTAACACTATATGAGACTGGGGTTAATTTTTAAATATTATTCAGAGTCATTTAAAAAGTTAATAGAGGAACAGGTTTCACATCACAACATTAGGAGGAGTGAAACTCTAATGACTTGCAATATTGACTGACTGTAATCATCCATTATTAATGAGGGGCAGTGGTAAAAAGTAATAGAATACATCAGGGATGTTCTGTCAACTCAGGCAGGTTAGAGGTATGTTGGCGTGTGTGAGTTTGTGAGAGAGAGAGAGAGTGTGTGTGTGTGTGTGTGTGTGTGTGAGTGTGTGTGTGTGTATGTGTGTGTGTGTGTGTGTGTGTGTGTGTGTGTGTGTGTGTGTGTGTGTGTGTGTGTGTGTGTGTGTGTGTGTGCGTGTGTGTGTGTGTGTGTCTGAGAGACAGAATGACTGAGGTGATGTCTGTGCCAATAAGATGCATGGGCTGCCAGTGATTATCACTACAAGAAAATGTTAAGTAGCACTAGCGGTAACACCATGTAATTCAGTGACATGCAGAATAGCTGATAATGAGGTTTTTCCTCTTTGCAGCTACCATGTCTCCAAATTCAATTTAGAACAATCAAAGAAAGAGTTCCTTTTGGCAACAGCTTCTTGCATTCATGGTACATATGATTCTTTCTAAATCACAGGGCATATCAGATATGTAATGTAGAAGAAACTGTAAGTCATGCGTTTACGGAAGGTAAACAAGTCAAAAAAGTAAGGAACAAATTTATTGATGCCTTTACATAAAAAGTATTTCAAGAATCTCAAATATATGATTCTTTATGGCATATATGAGAAACATATTTGAGACAACAAAGATACGACAGAAAGAGTATTAGTTACTACTCCATGGATCCTATGGATAGCAGGATGTGAAGAATTATTTTTAACAAAATGCTGGATGCTAATGTACTGAAACATTTATATAGCTATATATATATATATATATATATATAAATATATATATATATATATATATATATATATATATATATATATATATATATACAGACATATTTTGCAAACAAACAGCTAAGGCGTAATTAAATCTTTTGAGAATATCCAGGAAGAGCATCGTATACCAATATAGCCATGGTTTTTGTACTTGCAATTAAATGACATATAGACAAAAGGTCACAAAAGAAGGAGAGATCACATCATGTTACTCCCCAGGAGAAGAATCAAAAAAGCCAGGGCTGGTAGTATTTATGAAGACCAATGGAAGGGGAAAGGGGCAGATTTCTATCACCATGTGCAAAAATCATGGGCAACAAAGAGGTAGTTACCCTCCCATATCTGAAATGAGAGATCATTTGGAAAAAATTAACCTATCTTAAGAGTCCAACAACTGAAGCTCAAATATGATTGGTAGATCACTTCTCAAAGATTATTTCATGAGAAGAGAAAAGAGAATGATCATTGTTGGTTGTGATGTGAAGAACAAAATGTGAGTTTGTTTCACATGCTTTGGTCATGTCCTAGAGTCCAAAATTACTGTAGCACAACTATTAAACTATGAAAGGATATTTTTCGAATACAGGGACTAGAATGTTGAAAATGTTTTCTGTCTGGAGTGGGATTCAAGACAAGTAAACATTACAGAAATATATTTAAGAAGAGGAATGTTTGATTATTTGCAATCAAGAATCTACTGACTCTAGAGTGAAAGACAGACATTTCTACCCCCCCATAGTTGCATCCATCAATACAGACCATAATAATATAGCTCCTTATAACCTCCACAAACCAGAGCACACTTCATAGTTACCCACAGGTACTGTGATTTATTAATAGTTCTATAAAGTTCAGTAGTAAAAAAGCCAGTATGTGCTTTTCGTCTGATATGAGATATAGGTTTTGTAAGATCATTTTGAATTGTAAGTTTTTTTCTATATTACTATCCCAAGTTGTCTTGACTGTATATAGTTTGTAGTGAATTAAAAGTGATGTTTGGCATATTATCATAGGGACATGCTGATGGTCTTGTTTTATGCAAGAGTTTCCATCTTTTGTCTCTATTAATAAATAAACTACAAATTTAAAAATAATGAAGCAAAATTTAATTGCAACCAATACATTTATGTACAGTTTTTCAGCCTCTTAAAGTAGATGAAATACCACTGGAATAGCCAAAGACAAAGGTAGACCAAAATTAGCATAAACTTGCATTTATTACTCACTTTCGTCAAAAACTTCTACAGAATAAACAGATACATTAACTCACTAATACAAGTTTAAATAATAAGAACGAACCAATAAAAAATGCACTTCAATTATGACATCATTAAAATCAATTAACAAGGTAAAAATCCAGAAAAAATAACCAATATCACAAAATTATTTTTTAACATACACCCTACGGTGTTTTAAAAATTTAATATTCACAGCCCAATTTAATCCAGGTTCTTGATCAGAGGTTAAAATTATTTGCCACAAAGCTTCTCTTTGTTCTAATAGAGTTTTAAAATTACTACCCCTCACATCCAGTTCCTTTTGTTCCAATACTGAAAACAAAAATTTGTTGTACTGAGGGCAGCTAAGTGTATGCTTATAAAAAGCATTTTTAACATCTTTCTTTTTTATATCATAATAATGCTCCCCAGTGGTGGCTGATTACTTCAAATCAAAGGGGGGGGGCTGCAGGAGACAGCTGAATGGGTGGGGTCAATGGGAACAGGTGTGGCCAATTAGAAAGGGGAGGAGCTATGGTCAAAACCACAAAAACTGTAACTTTAATTAAATACGCTGCCCTGGGTGCCAAACCATCATTATGAGAGTCCAATCAAGACAAAATGAAGTGTAGAAGAAAAAAAATATTTCAATGCATTGGCTGCATGACAGCTTACTTAATCTCTAGATGGAAACAAAAAGGTTGTGAGGCATGAAAAAATAAATTACTTTTTAAATACATTACTGGAATGCCAGTCAAAATCAAGTATAAGAAAAACAAGCAGCACTCAACTCAAACCACTTCTCCTTGCACTGCAGTTCTAATTATAATTTATATTCAGCTTTATTAAAGTACCAAGTAATATGCTAAAAGTGGCAATCTCTTTGATACCCCCACTTGTAAAAATGTTTCTTATCCAAAAAAGACCTGCTGCCTGACAACAACTGTCTACTTGTTTCATGGGGAAAACATGATCAAAGTAAAAAATGAAAAGCAAACAAACTCAAGATACATTGCTTAACGGATTACTGCACAGGTTGTGGACCACGCATGATAGATTGGCATTCTGTTTAGTTTAAGCCTGCAAAGATGACTGCAAGTCTCCAACAAATGTAATGAGCTTCTTAAAATAATGTAATCCTGTCCTTTATTACAAATACTGTCATATGCATTTCAATACCCAAGGCTTATACGTTATCTAGTTATGTAAGTCTTCTCTGCATGGCAACAACAGAAAGGCTTTCAATGTTGGCAATTCTTTAACAGTATGCTTATTAAAGCTTACGTGCATCTTACAATCTCAGACAAGCTTACCTGATGGTAATTAAAGCATTGCTACTTAAACACAGAGCAACAGGCACTTTCTGAATAATAATAAGCATAAATCAACAGTATAAAATATGACAGAAACCAGAACATTCTGCAAAATCAAGGACAGATGAAAAGCCACTGTAGTACTTGTGTCTACCTTGGATGGGGGGATACTCTGCACATTTACACTGCATAACTGCTCCTTGCCTTGCTTGAACACATCCAGAGTCACTACATGGGGGAGTGGGATACAACAAGTATGTCACAGTTTGAAATGTCTCTGGATGACTGTGATGGCCCTGACACATTTGTTATACCTCTCAACCTCAGAGCAAGAAATATGGGCAAAGCCATACATAGAAGTGAGACAAAGGCCCAAAAATAAGGACAATTTTTAAATATTGCTCTTATAAACTTAGAAAGATAATAGAATAGTAGGTCTTGCATTAATATGAATTTTCTGAAGGGTATGAAATCTGAAACTGAAATGTCTGCTATTATTTTCTAACTTCAGTCTTTAATGATTTGCCACTAATTTGCCAAAAAAAAAAAAGTTTATGAAAAACAGACCAAAAATGTGATGCAAAAATATAAAATAGGCCCACTATATAGCTGGCAACCTGTCAAAGAAGGGACACTTTTTTAATATTAGTACTGCTAACTTGAGCAGCTGACAAAATAAAATAATCTACATGCATTTCTGAAATAAAAGTAATCTATAACTAATTATTACAGTTATTTATTAATTGTAAACCCTCCATGTTTTCTTCCAAAATTGCCATTTTGCAGAGGGATTATTAGGAGAAGAGCAACATTTTGAGCCAAAATCAGGGACAGTTGAGACGTTTGGATATGCTTAATTCTATAAAGCAATTGATTTGCACATACCTCTTAACCTGTTAATGCAGAAAATCTGGACAAGGCTAAATATATTGGGGGAACATATAAACAGTACTAAAAATTGCTCTTGTATAAACTGAGACAGTTGATAGAATAACAGGTCTTGCTTTAGCATGCATTTTTCTGAAGGTTATGAAGTCTAAAACTCAGTGTCTGTCATTATTTAGTGACTTCATTCCTAAATGATTTGCCAGAAAACCACAAATTTTATGAGGAACAAACCAAAAATGTTGTTGTTTTTCTTTCGGCTTTTCCGGTTAGGGGTCGCCACAGTGGAACTCCGGTCCGCTAATGATTGGTAGTAGATTTTTACAGTGCCGAAGTGCCAGCTCGATGCTCATCCTTCAACGAAGTCACACCCATTCACGCATGTCTTTCGAATGCTACTCAACTGCGGGGAGGACATGCAGACTTCACACAGAAGGCGCTCCATCCGAGAATCAAACGGGAGAACCTCTTGCTGTGAGGCGACAATGCTACCACTGCACCATGGCGGCTTAACCAAAAATGTATTCATTCTGCAAAAATCTGGACATTTGAGAGGTATAGTTCAGCTGGGGCTGTCTTTGAGTTTGCTGCCCTTCACCTCACAAAATCCTGGTCGAATGGAGCATCCCCCTGCAGCCATTCCAATGAACCATTACTTGGCTATTTCATCCCATTTACCATAAACACTAATGTCCATACTGCTTTACTTCTGCGATGGTTTGGACTTCATTTGAAAGTTTTATTTTGCATTTTACAGCACAAACACTAATAGATATCTGCTAAACAATGCAATGCAGTCTCACAATGAAAACAGACTTAGCATTAAAACTTCTCTGCCCTTGTAACTCACATTCATTGAAACAGCATTGAAACCCACATTCAAAGAAAATACATTTTGCTAGTGGCAGATAAAGTTTAACTTTTGGTTTGGGCTGTTTTCAAATCACAGGCCCCTTGCACACAAAACATACACATGCTCTTTCATGCACCTTCCTGATTGTATTAAATTATATTCCTTGTACAATACAGTACAGTTTTAGATGGCATTTTAAATTTATTGTTTTGAACATTTTTCCAGTAAACAATGAAACGAAATGCATGCACCAATAATGACAAAACTGCCCAATTCGGAACATTTCCATCATAAAAGTCTACTCAAACTTCTACAGTCCACCAGTATCAGTAAATATGCACAATCCCTGAAGAAGTAAAAATCATCAAAATAATTCCACATTAAAGAGATCTGTAACTAATGAAGAGGTTGCTGCTAAAAAACAACTTTATATTTCATTGTTTCATCTACAAATAAAGTGCCTGTTGCCCTTGAGGAATAAATTACTTGTGTTACACTAAAAAAATGATAAGCTAGTAATATTGCAATAGGGAATGGATGGCAAACTGATAACATGTTCATAGTTACTAGGTATCTTTGCCAAAAAGAACTGCAGCATCCACCCCCTTTGCAACACAGTACAGTATCAGCAATGCATCTACCTACTGTGGGAGTAGAACCCACAGCCTTCTGCATCAAAAGCAAGTACACTACCTGTTGTGCTATTAACAATGCAAGCAGACTCAGCATAAGCAGCACTAAACTTTTGCTCCCCTGCAGCTCTCAGTCTCTTGTAAAATCTACTCAACACTCAGCTGTATCTCTGAACTTTGCAACACAAGAAATCTGGAAAAACATAAAATATATTGGGGGGGACAAAAGCCCAAAAAAACAGGGATGCACTTTAAGCATTGCTTGAATAATGTTGGAAAGTTGGTAGAATAAAATGCTGTGTTACCACTATACATTTCACTGTCAAGACTTGATCCCAGGATCCTGTGCAAAACAGTCAGAGCAACATACCACTATGCCAAATCAGCTGTTTTGTGAAAGAGAGGAAGACTGAAACTTAAATGGCTATCATTTAGTGAATTCAGTTCTCACCATAGCTGTCAACCTCTTAGCACAATACACCTGAGCAAACCCAATAATGGGGGAATACAGCCCCCAAACATATTCAGTGAATTCAGTTCTCGCCATAGCTCTCAACCTCTTAGCAAAAAACACCTGGACAAAGCCAGTAATGGGGGAATAACAGCCCCCAAACATATTCAGTGAATTCAGTTCTTACCATAGCTCTCAACCTTAGCACAAAAAACCTGGACAAAGCCAATAATGGGGGAATACAGTCCCAAAAATAGGGACACATTTCAAATATCCATCTTATAAACTTGCTAGAATAAAAGGTTTTGTGTTACCATGTACTTTCTAAAGAATATGAAGTCTGAAATTCAAATGCTTGTCATTTTTACTTATTTAACATTTATTACCCAGGAAACTCTGACTTGGAACAAAAGCCAGTTTTCAGCAGAGGCCCAGGGAGAAACACTCCAGGCACATGTCTTTGTAAGATGGGAGGACACCAGAGCACCCAGAGGAAACCCACACAAACACAGGGAGGACATGCAGGCTCCACACAGAAGGCACCCCAGCCAATAATCAATCCAGAGAACCTGTAACTGTCAGGCAACAATGCTACCACTGCACCACTGCACTACTGACTTTGTAAGGACAAAAATACAGAAACCACAGATTTTATAAGGAATAGAACAGAACAAATATGAAGGAAAAATCTGCACTTTTTTTAGAAATGGTGGTGGGTAGGGAATTCAGGCTCTTGCTACCTGGGCCCAAGGTACAGGGTTCAAGCCTGTTCTCTACACACCACCATATAGCAACTGGGGCATTACACACACACACACACACACACACACACACACACACACACACACACACTGTCCATTGTATTCCTACCTCAACGTCTGTGTACACACACACACACACACACACACACACACACACACACACACACTGTCCATTGTATTCCTACCTCAACATCCGTAAAACGCAACCAAGCAAGTCCTTGTTCATAATATCTATCTACCACCCAATAGCACGAGCCGCCCCTGATGCTTCCTAATTCTAGTATGTAATGTATGAGTGGTTATCCCAAGGCAACACAGTGGGAACACACATCCAATGTAAATCAACCTTTTACTTTTACAACTGAAATGACCAGGGACTTTGATAGTGTAAGGCAAGTGTGCTAAACTTATATATGGTCTTTCTAATATATATCGACATGTATTACAGCAACCATATTTAAACATACCTAGGGCTCTATTACCAGTTGACACTTCATTTTTTTCAACTAAAAATTTTAAATTACAATATTTCATAAACACAAAAAAGGTCTAATTCCAATTACCTTAAAAAGGTCTTGGTTTCCTTCCAAAATGTCCCAGTTTTCCTTAATAATGTTTTGAATGAGCAATGAATCAACTGCCATGTCCAAATTGCAGTATCTATGTCCTTTAATGATTTTATTACTAATATTATTAACACATGAAGCAACAAGAATAGGGGGATAATGGGATATCCTTTTGCTAATAACAAACTCAGCTGTGTTTCTTAACTGAACCTCTTGATAGCCCCTTCCAAGAAATAAACAGATAATAAATTCTACTTCATCTAAAAAAATGTGAATTTTCACTAGTCATATGGCTTGCTCTTATGAATTGCCCCTTTAGAATATTTTTCTTCAAAAAAGAAGGATGCAAACTCTTAAGAGAACAGGGCAGGGACCTCCAATGGCCAATTATCACAATTTGAATTCAGGTAGTGATAAAAATTTCACCACTGTAGTGGATCTGGTTTGCTATGAGCTGCCTCTTCCCATCCTGAGACTTCAGCAACAGCCTCTGCTAGTAACACCAGTAATTTAGGAGCTAGGCCGAAAGTTTTTTTAAACTCGAAAATGGAAGGGAAATGTCCCAGAACCACAATGGCAAAGAAAAAGGATAGAATGGCTTTAGACTCTTCAGTGGACAGTTAAGTCAATATTACAATGTTGCTGACAATGTAATTAATTTATCTAGTTTTGTTCTGAATGAAAATCATTGCAAAAGTTTAAAATTTGGTTTGAATTTTATACCAGCTAAAAAAGCCAATGTAAGTAACACTTTGTTGGACTTGAAGAAATATGTTAGGTCTTTGAATTTAAATTTCATTTTAAGAGATGCTAACATGAATAGCAGTTGTTTTGTTAAGCCTTCATCTTTTAATCCTATGCTTTCCCACACTTTAAAAGTATTTGTAGCTGTTTGTGAAAGATAGATAAGGGAAGTGTTGAATCATGATAATTTAACAAACAGAAATAAGTATTATAACCTTACTAAGGATGATAAAAATGCTTTAACTGAACTAATGAATAATGGAAAAAAGAATTATGAAAAGTGATAAAGCGGGAACCCTTGTAATAATGGACATTGAACATTATGTTAACAATATTGAAAACATGCTAAACAATGTTCAATAGTATGACCAAGTGAATTTAAATGTTAACAGCAGTTACAGGATGATTTATTCATTCTTATTTGAGAATTTTTTGAATGGTAATTTGGATAAAACTATGTAGGATTTTTGTAACATCGAAATCTGTTTTTTCTGAAGAAGTTTCTGATGAAAGCGAGTAATAAACGCAAGTTTACACTATTTTTGGTCTACCTTTGTCTTTGGCTATTCCAGTGGTGTTTCTTCAATTTTGGTTTTCTGGAATCGTGATCTTTTGTGGTTCTCTTAAAGTAGATATTTATACTAGTATCTGTGTTTATAGGTTCATAGGTTCATAGGTAGATACTAGGCTATCTGCCCTAGGGCATTTATAAGCCTAGCCAGAGTGTATTTGGCTTCCGCCTCCCTATTAGATTAGCCTACTGTGCCTCTGTAAAGTAGGTCACAGAAGGTACCCTTTTAAGATTAGTTTACTGTCCCTTTGTCTAGCAGGGACACAAAAGAGATCCCAGGGGTGAATTTGCGATTTCCCATCCACGCGTCCAGATTTCGCTTGAAGAGGGTCAGCGAGGGGCTATGTCTAACATGAATTGGGATTCTATTCCAGAGTGAGGGGAGCCTCTGGGAAATGAATCTGTACCTCCAGCATGCCCTATTTATTTTTGTGTTGAGGTTTAGGTCCCTGGAGCATGTAGCTCTAAGGGACTTGGATTTTTTGAGGTGGAGCATGTCCATTAATTCTGGGTTTGACATGGCTTTGTACATCAGGCATAGATCGCCTCTGAGTAGGCAGTAAGCAACTGAGTAGAGCTGAAGTTTCTTTAGTTGAGCTGCATAGGACATCTGTTTGTTGCCCATGATCCTCTTGGTGAGGTACTTTTGGGGTCTCTCCAGTTGCTGCAGGTGTTGGGTAAGGTACATCCCAAAAGGGGCATTGTATTCAATTATGGGCCTGATGAGTGACGAGTAGAGGGGCACAATGACCTCTCTTGATCTAGATGCGAACCCTTTCGTGATAAGGTGGGCTATATAGAAGGTCTTTCTAACCACTTTGGCAACATGATTATCAAAGGAGAGATTACTATCTACGTTGGTCCCCAAATCTCTAATTACTTCTTCCATATTTAATGGATTACCACCTATGTGGTAATTTGTGGGCACCTTGTTTTTCCCAAAGGGGATGACTATGCACTTTTTAGCATTTAGCTTGTGGCCGTGGCTCTGGCACCAAGCATCCGTCTCTGTGAGACCCTTTTGGAGGATGCTTGTGTCAGCTGGAGATTCGATTATGGCCACCAGTTTGCAGTCATCTGCGAACTTTGTCAGCCATAATCCCCCAGTGTTAGCCTGAACCTCAGAGAAGTATATACCGAACAAGAGAGGTCCCACAGCTGAGCTCTGTGGGATGCCACTTGTAACTGGTTTGGATTCGGACATGGCACCTGCGATTCTGACCATGTGGGTTCTATCTCTGAGCCAGTTTGCAACCCATCTTGTGATATAGGGGTTGATATTTAAGCTGATAAGCTTATTTATGATGCCCGAGTGGGGTATTGTGTCGAAGGCTTTTGTGAGGTCCAGGTAGGCTGTGTGGACTACCTTGCCCTCATCTATGGCTTTGGTAATTGTTTCAAAGAAATCAACTAGGTGTAAGAGGCAAGATCTGCCCTTAACAAAGCCAAACTGGGTAGGGTCCAGTGTCTGGAGGCTCCCAATGTCTTTGTTTATGAGTTCCATGATAATATGCTCCATAGCTTTACAGACCAGACTAGTCAGGCTTATGGGGCAATAGTTTCTGGGGCCCATTGTGGCACCACCTTTGTGGAGTGGGACCACTGTAGCTGTACGCCATTCTTTGGGTACATATCCTGTAGTAAGGCTAAGTCTGAACAGTGACTTTATGTGAGGGTTCAGTTCTTCTTGGAGCTCATGTAAGACACAGCCTCAGACAACGTCCGGTCCCATAGATCTGTGTTTTTTGCTTTGGAAAGGGCAGCTTTCACCTGTGCATCTGTAATGTCAGGGAGGTTACATTCAGTTGGGATAGGCATTTGCTCCTTTGGGGGGGGAGGGGGGGGGGAGTTTGCACTGAATCTGTCTGCCAGGATGTTGGCTATGTCTGTAGGTTCGGTATATTTTGTACCATTATGCAACAATTCAGAGCATATCTGGGAGTTTCCGTCCATGTTCTTGACATAACTAAAGAAGGCCTTGTGATTATCTTTAGTGTCTAGGGCAATTTTTCTTTCGAAACTGGCCTTTGATGATTTTATGAGGGATCGAAGTTTCTTGCTAATACTGATCAGAGATGCCTTCCCTTTTTGGGATTTTGCTCTGTCATGTAGTAGCTTCCTCCTTCTGTTGTATAGTTTATTTATGGCCTGGGTCCACCAGACCGGTCTCCTGTTTTTGGAGGAGTGAGTCTTGGTTTTATTTCTGATAGCATGATCCATGCATTCCTGCAGGTGCTCATAGAATGCATTTGTAAAGGATTCAGCGGATTGGGCTGTTTTATCCTCTGGCCCAGGGGCTTTGAAGGATTCCACCTCAGTCTTGAGAAGTGCAAAGTTGGCTTTTGAGAAATTCTTTACAGTGATTTCCTTGGCTGGGGGTGGGGACGGTATATGGATGCCCAGGGAAATTTGTTTATGGTCTGAACTTACCAGTCAGGGGTTTACCTCTGGTGTGGAACATAGAGTCCCCTTGTTGGTGATAACCAGGTCCAATATGTTGTTCCCTCTTGTGGGAGTGGTGACCAGTTGTTCCATTGCGTTAGAGTTTATAAATTCAAGGAACTGTTGGGCGAGGGTGTTTGGGCTTGAGTAGTTTTCCCAGTGAATGTTTGGGTAGTTAAAGTCACCCAATAACATAGTGTTTGAAGAGACCTTCATATTCTCCAGTGTTCTCAGGAATGCCAAGTGGGGTTCCTGTAATAGGGAGGGTGTTCTATGCAAATTCATTCTTTACATTTTTTCATCCAAGGCTCTTTTTCCTCACAATACCACATATTATGATATTTGTTCTGCATTTTTTTTAACATTGCGGTGGTACAGCGGTAGCATTGTTACCTCACAGCAAGAGGTTCTCCCGTTCGATTCTCGGCTTGGGAGTGCCTTCTGTGTGGAGTCTGCATGTCCTCCCCACGATTGGGTAGTGTTCGAAAGACATGCGTGCGTAAATCTGCGTGCCTTCATTGAAGGTTGGGCATCGAGCTGGCACCTCGGCATTTTGTAAAAATCTACTACCAATCATTAGCGGACTGGAGTTCCGCTGTAGCAACCCCTTACCGGGAAAAAGCCGAAAGACAAACAAAACCAAACATTTTTCTTGAACATCTTATCAGGGCTTCCACCTGATGAAATACCTAAAGTGGGAAATGTTTATTGAAGCACAAAATTTTGCAGGACACACTACCTCTTCAATCAACTACATCAGTTTTCATTTTACCATCAAAATATAGTCACTGCTTTATATTTTTAGTTATTTGTTTATTCAAATCATATTAAGGTGCTTCAGCTATAGTTTAGAATCAAAATGTTTTCCTGTATTTAGTATTTAGAAATAGTTTATTTCCTAAATATCAGGATTTGTGTTATTCTCCACATGGTTTTGGGATGTAACTGCTTAAATTGACCACACCATAAAATGAATGATAAATGACAACATTTGATCACAAATTACTTTGATCTCCAATATCCAGGCTGCAGAATGTTTGAACAGCACTAGGGATTGTTGTCAGTGGAGTTTTTAAATGATACTCATTAATATTTTGTAAACCAAGTTCCTGTAGAGAGCTACATAATGATTATGGTAACAAGTATTGTTTTTCCTTTTCTGAGGAAATGTTTATAGTAATCAAGGACAATGACAGATAGTGAGTAAGTGGTAAAGAAGATTGCTGCTACACAAATGCAAGAAAAATGTCCGGTGTTACTTGTTGAAACAAGAATATGATGATTGTGCAGTATGAAATGAGTTACTGGATATTTTAAGAAACAGAGGGAATTTTAAAACCAGTTTAGATAATCATATGGGTAGAAGAAGGTATGGAATGTAAAGGCCATTTAAAATGTAGAACATATTATCCTTACCTGTGTCCATGGAAGACATGACCAAAACTTTTTTTTTTTAGTTTCTACCCATAATCACCATTAAAAACATAAAAGTCCTAATACCTTTGCTTGCTACAGATACATATGTGTCTAAGGAAAGTATGAAGGTTAAAAGCCTTTGTGGGCAGTTCATTTTCAGCCACTGTTTATTCAGGCAATCTTTCCGAATCAAACATTTTTCAGATTTGGTATAAGTACTCATGATAATACATACAGCTAAAAATATATAATATACCATATAACATCACAAAATCACTAGCTACAAATCCAATTATTGATGCTGATAATGGGATTCTGTTTTACAATCTTAAATGGTTCTAGGTTTCTGGAGAACATTTTCCATATAGTAAATAATCTATAAATCTCTTAAAGACACCACTGCCTGCCCAACAAGACTATCATGTCTACAGTCATTATATTACTCTCCACTCCTATTTTTGTGGTTTTAACAAGCATAACTCACTTGTAATAATCCCAACAACACATTCCCCACAAAACAGACCATACTATCCCTACCTGCCTTCCTTTCTGTCCCCCATTCACTTAACTTCCACCAGAAAAAATCCAACTTCCCAGTCCACTTAATTTCATCTTTAGATCGGAAAACACTCCCTTAAGTAGAGAAAACCACAATTTCCCATGTGCCATCAAAACCATTCACAATTAACAACACTTCTATCCTAACTCCACGACTTATCCTAGTCATTATATCTACCCCTCATCCTCTCCATGCACACTTCCTACCCATTGTCACATAATTCCCTTAAACCTTCCTCTGTTATTTCCTTTCTCAGCCATCTCAGCTTTCTACCACCCGCACAAAAAAACTATACACCAGTATAAATCTAATGCTTACTACACAGCCAGGCTCACCCATGGGACCACCTCAAAGACTGATCTGAAGAATAACTCACCCACACACAGACCATTCATTCTAAAGTCTTTATCAAACTCATAGTCCTGCTAAACATCCTCCTGTTCTGATCTTACATAGAAACAAACCTGGATCCCCTCCAACACAATTCCGACCCTCCATCCCCCTCAAATAACTGCAACAAGCTTAACACAGCTGCCCTCAGTGCTAGTAGCATGCTAAACAAGCCAGCACATATCTAAGCCTTATTCTCTATACAATCACCTGACATACTTGCATTTTCAGAATTCGATGGCAAGCAAGATGGTCTCAGACTGAGAGTCCATTTCAAGGATACGTCTATTTTTTTTAATTCCAGAATAACACTAAGTGAAGAGGAACACTTGCAACTGCCAAAGACAACCTCAGAATTCATTCCTATACTCAAAATATATACTTTGATGACTACAACCCTGTCTATCCATTTACCCTACAAAAAAAAAATCACTATAACCATCATTATAGCCTATTTCCCCCACATCATCCTTTAACAAATTTACCAACCTTCTGAATAGACGTTTGAGTCCAGCAAATCCTAAATCCAACATTATCATCCTGTGTGATTTCATTATTAATCTCCTAAATCCTCTAAACTCACATGCTCTGGATACTATCATCAACTCTGCACTAACTGAAATTCTTAAGAAAGCCACTAGACCAAATTTCAAATTAGAAAATATCTTCCCCATTGACATTGTAATATCAAATAATCAAGCTTGATCTCTAACTTTACTGTCCACCAGCAGCATGAGTACCCACTGCTCATCAGCTTTATATCTGCCTCAAACTTCTACAAACCTCCTTCTAGTCTAATAACCTTCCATTCTAAGACCCCAAAGCATTACTAACTTACAATATGAATTCACACAAACTAACTGGAACTCTTTCCCCATACAGCAAGATTCCAACAGCTTAGCCTTCTCACTGACCAACTTCTTCCTTTTCCTCCAAAACACTTCTTTAAAATATCTAGAGTACTTAAGCAACCTCACACTCAGTAGCTCACAAAAGAGCTCATTACCCTGTATACATTATGAGACACAGCATAACTGGACAGTTTATCCTTCACCAAAAAACAAGCTTCAGTTCACTCACCTTAGAGACAGCTAAAAAGCCACCATGAGGCACAAAGCCAGTTTCCTGAGACAAGCTCAAATTTCCTTACAAGTAAATTACAAAAAATCAGGAAAGTGGTAAACAAAGATCCAGGCCATAAAATAGCTCAGTAAATCAGCAAATAAAGGAAAAGTTCCAACCATCTCAAGCCTTGTCTCCCCCAATACTTCCTAAAGGACTTCAAAAATCTTCCCATCGCTCCTCCAGTTCACATAATCGTAACATCATCCCACCAGTCCCTGACCTTTACACTTTGCTTTCCTCCTTCAAAAAGATAAGCCCCAAAGAAGTTGCTGCCCTCTATAAAAAAAAAATAATAAAAAATAAAAAAAGCAAACACCTGATACTAACCAGTGATCTGTACCCCTGATTTCACAGTGGAATGGATTTATCATATATCCAACCACACATTTATTTAATATTTGCCTTTCCAAACTTAAATGTGTCCACAGTGGGAAGCTGTCATTGTCAGACCCATTCAGAAGACACCAAAACAATCCAGCACCAAAGATTTCTACCTTATCTCCATTCTGCCCACCTTAGGCAAAATATCAGGAAATATTATTTACAGTCAGCTGACCAAATACCTTCAAGCTCAGACTGTTCTCTTGCCACACCAACATGGTTTGTGGATAGGGAGAAATGCAAGAACCAAAACTACCCTACAGATGGCATCCTTATTAATATAAACAAAGGCCAACTAACAGGGGCTGCCGTCATCAACATAACAAAAGCTTTTGCTATGTTAGATCAGAAACCCCTATTAAATTCACTTTTTTCAATCAAGATAAGCCCAAAGGCAGAACAAGAGTTTAATTCTTTCATCAGCAATAGACAGTTTTAAAATTCTACTCTGCCCTTAGTTCCTGTGCCCACAAGGGTTCTATAGGGCTCCTTCTGATCTCCTGTTCTATTCTCTCTTGCTCACTTTTAATTAATAAGCTGTACTTCCACCTCACCTCCCACAAATCCACATCATCCTATAGATGACATGGTCATTCACTGATACAACCTCCTCATACATATACACTAAAAACAACTAGAATCAGAGCTTTCTGAAATATCTAACTGGCTTATCACCCCAAACCTAATCTTTAATACCTAAAAAAAAAAAAAATAATGCTTTTTGGTACCCCATAAAGAGTATCCAAAGCTCCTTTCAGCTGGCCTGTTTGCAATACCCTCCTATGATCCCATGAAACCATGCAGCATTACAAGAACCTTGCAATCTAGCCTCACTCCAGCCTAAAGCTAGAAAAGCATGTCTAACTCACCAAAGCCAAGATTAACAGTCCTCTCTTCTAGTCCAAGAATATTTCCGCTTCCTTGTCCCAGAAGGTTGAGCATCTACAGATTAGGGATTCCTCTCACCTTAGCTCATGCGTCTATTAGTTGAAACTGCATCAAAAAAGACTCTCATATTACCCCAAACCATTTGCAATAACATCTGGCATGTCATTACCTTTGATACAAAAAGACAGCACTACTACATTGTTCTGATAAGGACCAAATGTCTCTCTCTGGACCTGAAAACTGATCTTTTAATACCAGGACTGGTGTATTAACCATCAGACATAAACTCATTTCCCTTTGTAGCATAAAGACTACATTAGAAATCAACTCCCTATAACCTAAGATTGCTCCCCACTCATACTACACTCCGCCAAGCATGCCTTCTCTATAATAGCACATAAAATGTGGTCTTTCATCCCACCACACTTAAAAACCATCACATCCTTCTCAATGTTTCACTCTGAATTAAAAGATGTCTTATACAAATAGGTTCAAGGTAAATGAGTCCGAATAACGTAGTCACATAAATCCATCTCAAACCATTCCTGACATCCAGCCTATGTCATTTCATCTTCTCAGATGTTTATTTAATATCAGCACCTCTTCTCACCTCTATTCTTTTCTCAACTCCTTCTACTCTTCCTCCTCCATCCTCCCCTACAGCCTAAAGCTTTTGTATGCAATGTATATTGTGTATGACATCTCTCAATTCAATGTATTTTGTTATTTAGACTATCTTTCACATCAGTTAGTACTTCTAATCTGCTTTAAGTTTGTGCATTATAGTAAACTTGCATTGATTAATACTTCATTATATCTTGCAGATGAGCCTGAAGATGCTGGGTTATTCTATTCTGACCAACAAATAAAGTAGATAAACAGAAAACAAATGAAAGAAAATGTCCATGTGTTGCTTCTTTTTGGTTATCTTTTTTAGCAGTTACAGAACAAAAGTACATACCAATACCACCTAACGCTGAGCTTCTCCTCTGCCCCCAGTCTTTTAAACTTGGCAACAAAATATTGATTTAATTCATTTAACCCTCATGAGGTAATTATTAGTTATGATGTGCTTGCCTTATTTGTCTACTTACAAACAATATCATTGCTGCAGTGTTTATCCCCACTCATTTATTGTCTGCTGTTGATTGATTATGTTTAAATCTTTGGAATAAATTAAGTGAAACAAGTGTGTAGTCAAGCATACATGACAGGTTTGCCATGGCAGACAATGTTTTAATTACTTATTTTGTCAAAGAAGATGTGCTCAAATAATTATTTAAGAAAGCCCTAGGATATTTTTTTTTCAGAATGCCTGGTTGGCTAATTTTATTTAATTCTTTATTCATTTACTTATTTATGCATTTATTTGTTTGTTTGTTTGCTTAAACTTATCAATTTAAAAAGGCATGCTGCCCAGAAAAGTGAAATGTTTTGCCTGAATCATCAGTTCTGAATCCACTCTAGCTACTATATATACTCCCTACTCTATATGGCCTCATGTCACATTGACGGGGTCCACCAAAATGGACATTCATTGAGAGTCATTAATTGAAATAATTTTGCAAGTAAAGAATGTAAATTTAAAAAAAAGCACATCCAGTTCACATTAGACTTTTTTTTGACAAGTGCATGCATGGGGTTAAACATCAATGTAACTGCTATGCAAATGGCTGCAGACAGGGAAGTACGGCCATACTGTTGTCCCTGAAAGGATCGGTGTGAATGTAGCACTGTGTAAAACGTGCGTGGATGTATCACTGTACCTACCTACTGATCAGAGGGGGCTTATTCTTCTTTTCTTCAAGTTCTTTTGAACACAGTTTGCCAAAACTTGCATGAACTTATATTGTGAGAAACAACAATGTACTGTAGTGGGGTTTTCATTTTTCCTCACTGCTGTGAAACTGTACTGGTATATGTAAGTTAGATGGGTGTGTGCCAGTCTTCCCACCTGGGTTGCAGGTTGGTGTTTCTATTGTTATGCATTTTTAGGTTCTGCTTCTTGACATTGAAAATTAAGTCTAGCTCATGTTTGGATGTCTGGACAGAACATAAGGAAAGTGATTGTATCTGATGAGAGACACTTTGGTCACACACAGGTACTACACCATATATTTGCTCTGCTCATTTCAAATTAAACAGGCTGCAACAAGGTCTCTATGTTCTTTCACTTGTTATAGCTTTTAGTGATGATGAATACTGAAATTTCTCCTTAACCCTAGGAACACCATTATATGTCTAAAAATTTTCAGGCAGAAGGAGTTGATATTTACCATTTCATTTACACATCTTCACATCCATAAACTGATCCTTTGTGATCATGTTTGTGCCGCCTCATACTACCTCATTTACTAAATATGCATCATGCACTGATTGTAAGCATAGGTTTTCCTTTTCATTTATGATTTTACTTTCTATCCTTTGTTTATTTTGTGACAGATATTCAACTTGTTGGCTTTGCTCCCTTTGGCTTGCTGCTTCTAGCCCTGACCTAGCACCTTTGGGGTAAATATGTGTGTCTGTAAGGCAAAAGTAGGTACATACCTTCTTGCATGTTCTTGTACATGGCTGCAAGCATAAGTTGTGTTTATTTACTTCTACCACCCTTCTATCCTCCTCACATGGAAATCATTGCAATTTACTTGTGCTATTAAGGCCATCATTCTCTGCACTACTCCATACAGAAGTGAATAATGCCCTTTTTTCTGCTAGGAATAAGCTAGTTCTCACTTCTGTTGTGGAATCACATGGACAGTTGTGGTAGCGGCCCTGTGTGTATCAACAATAACTTCAATTTCATCGATCAGCATTTGAAAAGTTGCTTGACATAATGCCTTCAAGCTGCTTGTTTTCTATTTACAGCTTCTGCTCTCACAACTGTTTGAGTGCAGTGATGGCAGATACCAGGTAACAGTGAGCAAAAGATAAAATTTGGAGTGAAGAACATATGATTCAGATGGGATGACAATAAACATAAGCAGAAATGTACAGAAAGAAAAGCATGCCTGGCTCTAATATCTCAACCACATCAGCTTTTTTAGTATTTTGCCTTTACATCTGTGATGGGTAATAGGGTAAAGAAGTTTTGGCAGCAGGTTTGTGGACTTGATCACATTGTAATGTGGTGTTTCGACAGATGGAGCAATTTAAACATGGGTATGTTTGGTGCAGATTTTGTGCATTATTAAATTACCTACATATTTGATGTTTGCTCTGAGAGTGTTGATGGAGAAGTACAGAGAAGGTCAGAAGGAGTTGCATTGTGTCTTTGTGGATTTAGAGAAAGCATATGACAGGGTGCCTAGAGAGGAGTTGTGGTATTGTATGAGGAAGTCGGGAGTGTCGGAGAAGTATGTAAGAGTGGTACAGGATATGTACGAGGGTAGTGTGACAGTGGTGAGGTCTGCGGTGGGAGTGACGGATGTGTTTAAGGTGGAGGCGGGATTACATCAAGGCTCAGCTCTGAGCCCTTTCTTATTTGCAATGGTGATGGACAGGTTGACAGATGAGATCAGACAGGAGTCCCCGTGGACTATGATGTTTGCAGATGACATTGTGATCTGTAGTGGGAGTAGGAAACAGGTGGAGGAGACCCTGGAGAGGTGGAGATATGCTCTAGAGAGAAGAGGAATGAAGGTCAGAAGGACTAAGACAGAATATATGTGTGTGAATGAGAGGAAGGATAGAGGAATGGTGAGGACGCAGGGAGCAGAGGTGGCGAAGGTGGATGAGTTTAAATACTTGGGATCAATAGTTCAGAGTAATGGTGAGTGTGGAAGAGAGGTGAAGTAGAGAGTACAGGCAGGATGGAGTGGATGGAGAAGAGTGTCAAGAATAATTTGTGACAGGTGAGTACCAGTAAGAGTGAAAGGGAAGGTCTGCAAGAGGGTAGTGAGACCAGCTATGTTATATGGGTTGGAGACAGTGGCATTGACAAAAAGGCAGGAGTCAGAGCTTGACGTGGCAGAGATGAAGATGTTAAGATTTGCACTGGGTGTGACAAGGATGGACAGGATTAGGAATAAGTATATTAGAGGGTCAGCCCAGGTTGGAAGGTTTGGAGACAAAGCCAGAGAGGCAAGATTACGTTGGTTTGGACATCTGCTGAGGAGGGATGCAGAGTATATTGGGAAAAAGATGCTAAGGATGAAACTGCCAGGCAACAGGAAAAGAGGAAGGCCTAAGATAAGGTTTATGGATGTGGTGAGAGAGGACATGCAGGTGGTTGGTGTGACAGAGCAAGATGCAGAGGACAGGAAGAAATGAAAACAGTTGATCTGCTGTGGCGACCCCTAACGGGAGCAGCCGAAAGAAGAAGAATGAAATTACCAAGATGTGCATTTGTTAGGACAACTACAGGGAACTATGTCTTTCAGGTTTTAATGAACTTCTTTGGGCATAGTTTTAAACATATTTTTTTAAAGAAATACATACTTCGCCCAAATATTTTATAAATCAGCAATACAATCTGACAGTGTTCTAGCTGTGAAACCAACTTCGAAATTATTTTAAAACTGGATGAATTTTTCACAGCATAAGACCTCTGCACTGGTGATAAATTACAGGAAGTGAAAACAGAACATTCTCTCGGAATCTGCTTAGATGGGAATGGGGGAGCGCAAGTTTAGTTATCAAAACACGGAGTAATGTGTTGTTAATGGGCATCACAGCTGTCCTTAACAGTTCTCAGCTTTGAACTTGTTCCGCTTAAGATCAGACCTTAAATGTGTATTCCATTACCACTGAATGGCTGCCTTCCTGAAACATCAGAAACCACAACACAAGAATAAAACATTTATTTAATTAATACTAAGTTTGCAGCCAGTTGCAACTGACACTGTGAGTTTTAAAGCAAAATTAAGTAGAACAAAGGCATTGCTGATAATATGAAAACATAATTTCCCCTACTGTGATATTTACACGTGTGGTATGTTATCCTGCTGTACTTCTAATTACATGCCTGTACTTCTAATTACATGCCGTACTATTTTTCTGACATATATAAAACCAGGTTAAAAGGCAGCTGAGGAAACAAATGCAAATCAAGAATGCATATCATTTTTTAAGATTTTTTCCCCTGCCAGCCAACCATCATCCACCTCTTGGCCAAGTGAACCACTCTTTCTCCCTTCATCATGGACAAGAGCTGACTGAGGGGACATTATTTAGGCAGCCATTAAGCCATTTTTTTTTTTTTTTTTCTTATTTAATCCGTAACCTCATGGCTTACACTCAGTAACATGCTCCAGGGTTTCTATATTCAATTGGTGTTATCAAGAATACAACACTGGCTTCTACAGGTAATGTAATCCGTCAGGACTGCCCTGCTGCCAGGTACCAGGGCTCCCCTGCGGTCTCTGATCTCCAATGGAATTCAAACACGGGACCTTGAACCTTGGACATGCTTCCCAACACTCTCTGTTTCTAAAAACAGGTGATCTAGTAATGTTGCATTACACCTTCCTTCCCCATGCTAGCTCTATCAGGTGCCCTGGCCTCTAATCAAACTCAGATTGCCTGGGTTGCAGTCAGGGCTTTATCTCTCTATACCAATGGAATTGAACTACAGTGCATATGAATATTTTCTTTTCATTAAAGTAATGCATAACATACTACTCACCTAAAACTAGAAATGCACAGCATGTGTTTACAGAGCTTGTGTGTGTGCGTGTGTCTGTGTGATTGTTCACACGTGTGTGTGTGTGTGTGTGTGTGTGTGTGTGTGTGTGTGTGTGTGTGTGTGTGTGTGTGTGTGTGTGTGCACAAGCGTGTGTTTAGTGTGTAAAATCCAAACTTCTGTTGCAGCTCCGAGTTTCATGTCAAAAACTATAGTGGGCTTACAGCATGCCTGTGTTTAACATTGGTTAGTTTAATGCATAGTTTCAGACCATAGGAATTTTTATGTAGGTTCTTGCATAAGATCCACATGATATTATAGCTATTGTAAGATATTTTTTGTCTGTAACTTAATTATAAAACATAGTACAAGTAATGCAAACAAACCCCTAATAAAAAACATGCATGGTGCATGCCCACTGAATGTCTTATTCTCATGAAACACAAACATCTAAATTAATTTAGTACTACAGTTTAATTTCCATTAGAGTACAAGCTAAAGAGACAAACTTCAGACTATAGTGTTTTCCTAAAACAAAACTATATGTATACTTAAAAAAAAAAGTTCCAAAACATCTGCTTTTCATAGATGGAAAGCAGTTTTCATATATTGTGCTTCACATGGGACACAGCAGTATGATTCTAAATGTAGGAAACAATTCATTGAAGCACTTGTGACATTCTATAAACACAATTAGCATTCTTACTGTGTATATTACCAAACTACCCCATCCACACCAAATGGGCAGTATAGACATCTTCCATAGGAATTATAACTCATAGCTCTCCCAAGCATGCCATGCCATTCCAGGATGCAATCTATGCTGCCTTTTGCTTCCAGCTTAATGATAGCTACCAGACTACTCATTTTTACCTGTACAGAGCAAGATCCCTTTATTATAGGCATAACAATTTTCTTTGTCTGGTAAGTGTTATAAATACATTGATTGTTCAGTGCCAACCCCCTCCCAACTGCACCAATGTATGACTAACTGTTCATTGTCTGGGAGGCCTGTCTCTTATATCACCAAACTGCCCATTACAGGAGAAGGAAGCCCTTCTGGTTTGCAGTACATACTTGCTTTGTAGCAGTGTAATCCATAAACAGATGCAGCTAATTTTAATACCTTCTCCATCCCATCAGCTTACTATGGCAAACATATTCAATGTAAAGGGTATATAGTCATGTGCAGGCCGAAAGGAGACAGGGCAACTAGATACAGCTAACAGGAGGGGCACTGCAACTAGAAATAAGCATAGCCACCACCTACATACAACAGTAGCCCCTTGCAAAGACAGAACGAGGCATTATACTTTTAGGGTAGAAAGGTCACTGGGCACCTGGAACAAAGCCATCTGCTGTGGTATACACCAAGTGCCAACAGAAGACCCCTGGGTTTGTGTGCGGTGGGAGTACAGCTGAAGATGAAGTACGGCGATGCTCATTTTTATACTACTTTACTGTCATGTCAGGCTCTTAGAATAAACTGATAGACGTTCTTAATGCTGCCTTGTTCCAGGCTACCACCAATAGGATGCTGAGAGCATATTCATCCAACTTTACCAGCCTGTCAGTGATAGTACACAAGTCAGAGTAATGCCAACTTAAATATTTAAATCCACCCAGATATGTTTTCATTAGAAGTGAGTTTTAAGCAGCAGTTAAGGTGGAGAAACCCACTCCCACTAATGATGATAATAATAATCATACATTAGCCATACCTCTCAACTGTACAGAGTTTTTTACAATGTCCAGGTTTTTGCCTCAATTTTTGACTCGTTTTAAATAAAGTTGGGGTTTTCTGGCAAATCATTGGCAAATCATTAAAGATTAAAGTCAGAAAATAATGACAGAAATTTGACTTTCAGACTTCATATTCTTCAGAAAATTCATGCTAATGTAAAACCTGTTATTCTATCAACTTTCTAACTTTGTAAGAGCAATATTTAAAAACCGTCCCTATTTTTGGGCATTTGTCCCCCATTATTTATAGCTTTGTGCAGACTTTTTGCTCTAAGAGGTTCAAAGGTATGTACATAACACCCCTACACTTAATACTGACACCCATTTGTTTACCATGTATGCCCACATAGTCCCTTTTCAGGGGCAACCCGGGAGCAGTGTCTGGTTAACTGACTTGCTCAAGATGACACAGTAGAAGGAATCTAACCCTGTATTACAGGATCTACTGTGCCCAGATAGGCTCCATTGTCAAGCAAGTTGTTGTGTCTTTTGGCGTTTCCCGGTTAAGGGTCGCCACAGCGAAACTCCGGTCCGCTAATGATTAGCAGTAGATTTTTACGTGCCGAGTTGCTAGCCCTGATGCACAACCTTCAATGAAGGTACGCCCATTCATGCATGTCTCCACAGAAGATGCTCTAGCTGAGAATCGAACTGGACAGCGCCTTACTGTGAGGCGGCAACGCTACCGCAGCACCACCACCGCAGTCTCCATTAGCTATGAAAAACCCAGGAATGTAAAGTATTGAAAAGTAAATAAGTGAAATAGCTGCATGTTATATTATTATAGCTGTTTGCCTGTTTACCTATCATAATTTAAGAAAATTACACCAAGAACCAGTACCCAACTGTTTCTCTGACACAACATACCTCCTAACTATTAAACTGCTTAGTACGTATCAGTGTCTGAAAAATGATGAGGAAGAGGTAGAATTCATTGTTAGACTATTGGGTGGAATGTTTTCTGTTATATATGATGTTTGATGTTTGTTAAATCCGTCTTTATATGGAGAAGGAAGACGTAGGTTTACAAAAATGTGCACTAATGTTTCATTTCCCAACCTTTGAAGGTCTATTATTAATCCTGACAGATGGGGTAATACAACTCTTCACAGTGCATGTCCTCAAGAGGTGATATTTGATTACATGCATCACTGGTAAGTACCGTCCAGAGATTGTGTAATGTTATTTATTTTATATTTGTGTTCTAAAGTAAGCATCTGTTCATGTATCATCAGTTTAGCTTTAGACACTGTAGTGTGCAACCTGTGAATTCTAATGTAGAATTGTTTTATTTGTCACCGGGCTTGTTCATCTTCAAACATGACTATTTCTAATGCTGCTACTGAAATGTGTAACTGTGAAATGTGAAGTTATGTTCTCCATTTATAGACATTCAGATGTTGAAAGCTTTTTAATGCTTAATGGTTCCATAGTGAACAAGTAATCTAGCTGTTCATTTGGAAAGAGTACAGATCATCTTACACATGAAATCTGTTTGATGAAAATGAATCCATGTGTCTAATATCAAAGGCTTTGCAGTAATAATCCTGCCTTCTGGCAACCATATGGGCTTTGCAGATATAGTAGCTCCCTGTGTTCTGCTGTCATATTTATCATTAATATATCTGCTGCTTGAAATAGCTGCACGGTTGAACCAGTTGACCAATTAATACAGATACAAACAACAGCGTATGCTCAATTCGACTTTTATTTGCAATATTAAACTTTTTGTAGCTATTTTGAATGGTGATACATAATTACAGTTATTTTCCCTTAATACTGATACAATTGTATACTTATTTAGTACACTAAACTTCTTGTTAACTATGTTTGCTAATTTTGTAAATAAATTCCTATTTCAAATATCAACTCTACAGCAGTACTCTAACAAAAATTAAAGTAGTGATTACCCCATAACTTATGCCATATTGTTGTATTGTTTAAAATATGTACAGAATACTAGTACTGACATCCATTAAAAATATGCCTAATCTCTACCCCATCATTTCCCCAAATGTTTAAAATATTCAAATTCTCCACCCCAGTAATCTCCCAAATGTAAAGTACTCAACATCTGTGTCATTAGTGCAGGCAGCATCAATTTACAACCATCTGTGCAGAAGGGTACAATTCCCATCTTGCACTCCTCTGTCAGGGAGGTCTGTCTGCACACTGCGCAGGTTACTAGGAATGCTGGGTGGCAGCCCATCTGGTCCTTGTGCTTTATCCTCACTAAGAGCAATCAGTTCTCTCTGAACCTCCTTTCCCCTACCCTGGTGCCTACCCACTGTTCCCCCTACCCTGATGCCTACCCACTGTTCTCCTACCCTGGTGCCTACCCACTGTTCCCCCTACCCTGGTGCCTACCCACTGTTCCCCCTACCCTGGTGCCTACCCACTGTTCTCCCTACCCTGGTGCCTACCCACTGTTCTCCCTACCCTGGTGCCTACCCGCTGTTCTCCCTACTCTGGTGCCTACCCACTGTTCTCCCTACCCTGGTGCCTGCCTGCTGTTCTCCCTACCCTGGTGCCTACCCACTGTTCTCCCTATCCTGGTGCCTACCCGCTGTTCTCCCTACTCTGGTGCCTACCCACTGTTCTCCCTACCCTGGTGCCTACCCACTGTTCTCCCTACCCTGGTGCCTGCCTGCTGTTCTCCCTACCCTGGTGCCTATCCACTGTTCTCCCTATCCTGGTGCCTACCCACTGTTCTCCCTACCCTGGTGCCTGCCTGCTGTTCTCCCTACCCTGGTGCCTGCCTGCTGTTCTCCCTACCCTGGTGCCTACCCACTGTTCTCCCTATCCTGGTGCCTACCCACTGTTCTCCCTACCCTGGTGCCTACCCACTGTTCTCCCTACCCTGGTGCCTACCCACTGTTCCCCCTACCCTGGTGCCTACCCACTGTTCCCCTACCCTCGTGCCTACCCACTGTTCCCGCTACCCTGGTGCCTACCCACTGTTCCCCCTACCCTGGTGCCTACCCACTGTTCCCCCTACCCTGGTGCCTACCCACTGTTCCCCCTACCCTGGTGCCTACCCACTGTTCTCCCTACCCTGGTGCCTACCCACTGTTCTCCCTACCCTGGTGCCTACCCACTGTTCTCCCTACCCTGGTGTCTACCCACTGTTCCCCCTACCCTGGTGCCTACCCACTGTTCTCCCTATCCTGGTGCCTACCCACTGTTCTCCCTACCCTGGTGCCTACCCACTGTTCTCCCTACCCTGGTGTCTACCCACTGTTCCCCCTACCCTGGTGCCTACCCACTGTTCCCCCTACCCTGGTGCCTACCCGCTGTTCTCCATACTCTGGCTTGCCTCCCTTCCAGGATGGCATCTTCCTCTTGCTTTCATTTGTGAAGATTGAAGCACAATATTCACTCAGTACCTCTGCTTTTCCCAGGCTGCTATGATATCTTTTCCATATTTCTCAGCTTGGCCATTTCTGTCCCTCCTTCCTTTCTCCTACATTGCTATAAAGTCATTGCTTCCCTTCTTTGGACATTTGCTAACTCTCTTTCAGCTGTATGCTTTGTGCCTCCTCTACCCCTCCCCTTTCCACCTCGTGTGTCCTATCTTTAGCCCTAATTGTTAGATTCCCATTCCTGTGTAGCCACACTGGCCTTCTTTTTGCCTGTTTACCTCTTTCTCACACTGCTGTTCATACGCCCTTTGCACTCCGCTCTTGACCCATCCTTATAACCATACCGCTCACATGTACAGAAATTTGAATAATGTCCATGATTTTGTTTCACATTTTTGCCCTGTTCCTCATAAAATTTAGATTTTCAGATAAATCTCTAAAGATTACAGCCAGTCAGTAAAGCCTGACCTCAGAGTTTCATACTTATTGTTTTTCAGAATATGCACATTGATGCAAAATGTGCTGTTCTATTAACTTTTAGGTGAATTACAACAATATTTAAAATATTGTCCTTGATTTTGTCCCATTGTCCCCTCCTATTTTTGGCTCTCTTCAGAATTCTTGGCAAACAAGTTAAAAGGTACGCTGAGAATTTATTTACTCCCTTGACTTGGTGACAACCTCCTGACTCATCCTTAACCCCCCCTCCCCCAATACAGCATAATCCACTCTTCTGAAACCCTAAACTAGTGTCATTATCTGTTTACTTTACCCTATGCCTTACTTTAAACCACATAGTAGTGTGAACCACTGTTGGCTAACAATATCGTAACCTGGATGCCAGTAATACCCTTTTCACGTGTTAGGACCACAACTTTTCTGTTACTGTCTTGCACCAGAGTGTGAAAGCACTGCTGATCAGACATGTCATTCACCTTCTGCTCCCCTCTCTAACCTGTAGCTCAGAATCTGCCAGTCTGCCGTTGGTTGATTCAGATCCCTGAACTCTTCCAAGGCAAACTACATTCTATTAAGAGATAGTTTGCCAAAATGTAATGACCCTTCTAACCCCAAATTCACAGCAACCTATGCAGAATTGTTCACAGAGACCCTGTACAACCATGAAAATGGCTGTATAGAGACTGCTGTACCTACTAGAAGTAAGCCCAAAACAAGCTATATAAACAAACCACACTAGTGGAATTCTAACTTTAACCGGGCATGTAACAAAAGAAAAAAAAAGTTATCGCTAAAATCAGGAAAAACAACTCCCATAATAATAGGAGAGCTCTAATTAAGTTACAGGAAACTAAGAGAATTAATTAAGTCTAACAAGGCCAATAATGAGGTCAAGACTAAAGACAACCATAAAACCTTCTACAGACTACAGCTATGTCCATAAGCTCAAAGGCAGCACACAGCAGTGTGCCAAACTGGTGATCAATGGGTCCACCTTCACTAAGCAGAGCAACAGTGTGAATCTGCTGGCTGACAAATTCAGCTCAAACTTCATCCCCACTCCCCCCCCATGAAATACCTGTTATCATCCCCCCAACTATTACTAGGGAGCAGGTCCTGGCAGCATTCTCTAAGACTAAAAACGCAGTCTCAATGGGCCCCAACAATTTCCCAGGATGCCTCCTAAGTAGCTTGAAGCATGACTTATCAGGATGATCTGAGTCACTTTTCAACTATAGCCTCAAAACACGCTTTGTATCATGAGAATAGAGGACAGCAATCATTATCCCACTTCACAACGGTGAAACATCAATCATCCTCAGAAACTTCAGAGCCATTAGTCTGACTAGTCTAATATGCAAAGCCATGGAACGAATTATCTTTGAAATGATCAACAAAGACATAAGCAACGTTCAGACACTGAATCCAATCCAGTTTCTTTGCCAAGGGAAGGTCATGCCTACTAAACCTGGTGGATTTCTTTGAGAAGGTAACTAAGGCAATTGATAAGAGGAAAATGGTGCATATCACCTCCCTGGTCCTAGCTAAGGCATTTTCTACAATATCTGACTTGCTGTAGATGACAAAATCACTGAACTGGGCATAAACCCCAACATAACTCACTGGATTGCCAACAGGCTCACAGACAAGTCCCAGGAAGTCAGGATTGGTGAGACAACCTCAACTAAGAGACTGGTCACAAACTGAGTAACTCAGGGCTGCACTATTTGAACACTCCTATTTGGCATCTATTTCTCGGAGGTAAAGGCTAATTCAAGGGCCTTTGGCAGACCAAGTTCCCTGATGACTGCAAATTAGGAACTATCATAGATTCCCCAATGACAGAGACATCTTAAAAGAGGGTTTAACACTAACAAATTTCTAGTTCCAAAGTCACAGATTAAAACTCGATATCAAGAAATGCATTATAGTGCATTTTAGTAAAACAGACACCCAGGTTAATTACTCTATCAGTAAGACAACCCTAAGAGTTGACCCACTAGGCATGGATCTGGAAATATATGTAAACAGTAATCTGGCCTTTGACTAACATGTGGTCAAGGTAGTGAAAAAATCCTTCTATGTCGCACAACCTATAAGCAAGGGCAAGACATCTAGGCCCAAGGAGGTCATTATTCAGCCCTTATCAGATCCATCATCGAGTATAATGTCCCCATTGGCATGTACTTAACCAGAGAGATGTAACAGTTGGAAAGCCCACAAAGGTTTCTTAGCAGGAGAATCCATGGTATAAACATATTGTCCTATACAATTGGCCTTAAAGCCTTATCTCTGTACTTGGTCTCCTACAGGTTATTGAGAAGCGATCTATGTCTGGCATACAAGCCATCCTCGGATCTGTCTCTGATGGACCTTTTGAACATCTGCAAAATGTACAGCATCAGAACCTTTAGATCCAAGGATTTCAGTTTTGCTTGTGACATAATTAGGACATGCTGGTGAGACAGATATGTATCTCAGAGGAGCCCCATGCTTTGGAACAGTGTCTCCATCAATGTGAAATAGAGTCCATCCCTAACCCTCTTCAATTATATCCTTGACCAATGGATGAGAAATAAGAAATTCATGTGTTTGCATACAGAAAAGATGATACATGTCAAACCTTGATATGAATACAGATAGCAAAGAATTACATTTTGGTGGTTTAGTTAAATTTCATCAGGTTATGAAGTAACTTCTGTAGCGGTAGTCAGAGCAGGCAGCTTTTTCCTGATCATTGCATTATACAACCATCTATTTAGGGAGCAGATTTTTTTTTGTATCCTGATTTTCAAATCCTTCTGTTTTTTTATGAAGCCACATTAAATGATTTTACATCAAATAGTTTATTTTGTAAAAAAATATAAAAAAAGGCCAAAATTATTATTTACAGTGCCACACACTGTGTTTCGCATCATGGGAAGCTATATTATCTATTGTATTTGAAGTGTTTATCTTGATGTACTCAAACTGGGTGCTTTACTTTGCTATCTTTTTTTTTTTTTTTACTGTAAATTAGTAATGTGCTCGGGACAATAGCTGTGAACAGAGTAACACTGTCACCCACAGCAATAGGTTCTCTGGTTAAGTTCTTGGCCGGGGTGTCTTCTGTGCAGAGTCTGCACACTTCCCCTTTCCCCATGAGGGTTGTCTCTGTGTGCTCTAGTTTTCTCCCATATTTTAAAGTCATGCAGTAGATAAGTTGGTGATGTCTAAGTTGTCCATAGGTGTGAGTGCATGTGTGGTGCAGAAAAAAGGCCTAAAAATTTACTTCTGTGCCACCCTTTTCGTAATGAACTTGCTGGATAGAGGAGGCTGTTCACTGATCATTGCTTTGTACTGCATTCTGTTTAGCATTCTAAATGAATCTTTGATGAGACAGTTACATGTCATGGAAAAGTGCCCATTACCCTGAATGTCCAGTGGTTATTTGCAAGGATATATGTACATTTATTGACAGAAGTCATATCTTTGTTCATTTGTTGAACATGATTGGTATTTGACAATGTGACTGCCACACCTCACTGTGAAGGTATGATCTATTAATTTATTTTATTTGCAGTTTGGACTCATGCAAGCCCCAAAAGGTTTTTGTTATTGATGCTAAGCAGTGGTGATTATACCATATCAGGTAAGTGTGACCAAGATAGCTGAACAAACTGCTGTCATTTTCATCCAGGAAATGGCATAAGATATTGCATTTAACTGAAGTAAGTAGATTGGCAAAACACATTTCCCATATTTACAAAGTACATACTGACAAGTTCTATGAGACACTAGGCACATCTTCTGTTCCTAGCAGAGAATAAACTCAGAAAAAGACAGCTGACAGCAGATACACAATGAAGACCAGACACACTAGAACACTAACCAGTCTATAGTACCTAATTATCAATGTACGGCACTTTCAGTCCATTACTGGCATTTGTTTAAAAGAAAGTCCATATTTAAAGGATGTACCTTGGTTACAATTATAATTTTGCTCTCATTGAGGCCCTGTCAGATGAGATATTAAACACAGCCATGTGTGAACCTCAGTTCTGCACCTTTAAGCTACAACACATTCTTGCTGGAGGAATGCATGCCTTTCATTTTTGTAAATGTTATCATCAAATATTCAAGTTGTCATAAATTAATTACTCATATTAAATCAGAATTACAAGCTCACACAAATGTGACCACTTTAAGCTGTATGATTGCACTCTTTCAACCTTTCCTACACCCCTTTAGGAAGTTCTTGTTTTAACCAATTTCTATTAAACACCTCAGACCTCTCAATTGTTTCTATTTTGGAGTACTGTACATATTTTCAGGCCTAATTTACCCGTGCACATGATGCGGCTATTTCTGAATGAATGTCCCTATTTTCAGGCTTGATTTACTCCAACACTCAATTTTCTAAATCCTCCTCATCATATGTGATTTTTAAAGCTGTCCTGTGCACAGAAAACCACACTACATGCCCAGTATACCAGTGGTATTCATGTTCCAAAATAATATGTTTAGTGTAACCATTATGATAAGAAATTATTATTTCATTATATGTGACAGTCTTTTTGTAAATGTCTGTTGCCAGCTTTTATATTACATGCATTCACTAATGTTTGTCAGGTTGATCTTTTATACATTTATTTTTTCCTGTCTCTATTTGAACTTATGTCATATTTTACAAGATTTTCTGTATTAATGAACCCTCAAAGAAAAAAAAAATACTCCCAGAATACCCCATAACATATTAACTTAAAACATAAACAGAAAACTATGTACATCTTCAAATAATGTAATTTAACCCTACTGATAGAAACAATTGTCCCAAATCAATAGCTGCATACACAGACAAATAAAAAACTAAATTAAAATTAAGGTTATTCATGCTAAGACACATGTTATAACATGCTTCTACTTATATTTATTGTGTCTGTTCTTGTCTTATCTTCATTCCCCTTCCAGATGTGAAAACAGTGTGTATGTTTTTAGAAAACATTAGCTTTTAGCCTTGAAAAAGTACACTGGCCATCTTTAAATTAAATTAAATTGTACGCCATTAGAGTAAATGCATTAAATTGTGTAGTTACCAAAAAATCTATTTCGTATACACTTCCAATAATTTCAGACTTTATTTTTCACTGAACTGCATGCCCTTGTGCATTTAAATTTTACATTCCTCTCAGTAAACAATGTTCAAACCTCTTATATTGTTTACTTGACTTTCAGTCAGCTTGTTTCCATGGAAACATCAGATTAAAATGTTGAGTTACCCTCAGCTTTAGATTTATCACACTAGCACTGAAAATGTATTTGCTTAAAGAAAACTATTTATTACATTGTGGTGTTTCATTTTTTAAACCCCACTTGCATTCACAATAAAACTTACCATTAGTTTAAGCTAAGGGCATTAATCTAGACATTCACCTATGCAAAAGTAAACTAGAACAATTCAGTTCTACATATACACCCCATCCTCCACTCCAACAGCCCAAGATTAAAACCTATTGCCTTAAATGTGCTTTTTTCCAGCCTTTATTCTCTTTTTACATTGTGATGCCTACATTTCTTAAAGCTAAAAAAGAAAGAAAATAATAAAGAACCTGTTTACTTTAGTATCTTTATCACATACAGTAATCACTAAAAATGCTTTACTATATGATATACAATTTATAACATACAATGTTTTATACAAATGCAGGTAAAAAAATGTTTTACTTGCAGCTATTTTTCCCTCCTTCTCTTTCCTCTTTTTTTTCCTTTCAGTGTTATCCCAAACATTAACTTTTTAGAAGGGAGGCATATGCCTGTCAGTCCCCCAACAAGTTTAACAAAGTCAACAGAAATCTGATCTTTCTCAAACACTTTTTCTTGTAAAACCATATTTCACAAATGTGACTGATGTTTTATAGTCTCAGATCCATTCACTAATTTTAGTGTTGTTGATCTTATTCCTGTTCAGCTCGATCTTCCAACCCTGGATCAAGTTCAAGGCACTCTGATTCTTCTAGCCAACTTCTGTGTTTTTTTTTCTGTCTCTCAAGCATTTTCCTTTGGAAAATTAGAAAAGGTTCCACTGGCAAAGTCTCTTTGTGAGCCTTACCTTCAGTATAATGAGAAGCAGAGTCCCCTTCTGTTTGATGGCTCACCCTTTGTTGGAAAAACATTTGTATTTCCCACTTAGCCTGTTCTGCATCAAAAAATGACTTTGATCCTCCAGAAAAAAATATCCAGAAGACAACTCGATACAGCAGCTTGAATCGCCTCTCTAAATTGCTTGATTGCTGGGATAAATGTGCTTCTCTTCTGCCTGAAAAATCATTTTCCACAAACACTCTGCTGTCTCCACTTTTAATATATTGCCCTTCTGCCACAGTTTTGTCTGCTGGTATGATTACATCTTTACTAATACAAGTCTTGGCTGTTTTCTCATGGCCAGGTTTGGAGCATTTACACAATGTGCCCTTTCAGTTAACAAATCCTGATGTGGAATACCAGTCCGGTTACTCATTAGTGCTTAAAGGCAATGAATACAGTCTGTTCCTACCAGTTTCTCTGATAAAGCAGAATATCTCAGGTTTTCTCTGTGTGCTCTGTCCTCTAACTCTGCCATTTTTTTAAATGGTTATACTCAGCCACCCTTTCCTTTATTTCAGTCTCTTGTACCAAAGTTGGAGCTTGAACTGGTTTTTGCTGAACAGCTGCAGGATTCTTCCTAGACAGTGTTTTTTCTTCACCTTTTCTGGTTGAGTTTTGTTCAGGTTCTCTAAATTTCTTCTTTAGTTTCATCCAGTTACTGACCAGTAACTGAATTTTACTCAACCTGACAGTATCACTGTGGCTGTTGTTTCTCAGTTTCTGTTTTCACACTGGGAGGGCTGAGGTCAAGCTGTTGATCAATGTGCAGCAATCTTAGAAGACAAGCTGGAGGCAGTATTAAGTAAAACTAATTTTTTGATATCGTAAAACTGTCAGACCACAATGTCTGAGCAATATTTTGAAAATCTTTAAAGACTTTCTTAAGTAGTTCACAGTCAAAGAGCACACATTCCCAATCAGCTTTAACCTGTTTCATACATCTCCAATAGTTATTAATTTCAACTTTTGTTATACTCTCAATTCTGTGTGAAAAGATTCTATGTATAAGTCATACAAAATGAAGGGGAAGTTGTTTCACTGGCTTATCCTAAAATTATATGTACACCCATTTCATTAAAATCTGGATAATTTGTACATTATAGTAATTTCCAACATGATCTTGGAGTTATTGTTTTGCAACATGTTTTTCTGTATAGATCTAAGAGAACTGTCAAAATATATTTAGATGACAAATTTTCTGTCAACACCATTTTTTTTATTTTTTGCATTTTAATAATTAGGACATTTTACTGACTCTTCAGATTTTAAAGGTTGATTTTTGTACTAAAGAATTGGCTTAAAGATTTATTAATAACCAGTCCTCTGTTTCCAAAGAATCATTCTGTATCATAGGATAATAATGTGGATTCTTTAAAATAATTGAACCCATAAATGTAATTATTTTCTTTCCAACTTACCATTTTTTTGCATATTATTTATTTATTTATTTATTGACATTTGTTAACTGGGTTAGTCCAGCTGAGCGAGTAGCCCATTTTCAGTGGAGACCCAAGGAGTAAAGCACCAGTTACAAACAGTTTACAGTATAATAACATTTCACACTCCAAAAAAAAAAAAAAAAAAAGCAGTGAGCAACATACATATAACATACAAGTAGCACTACAGATAAATAGCAAAATCAAATAACAAAAATTAAGCTATCAGTATTTAGAGATTACATTTGCCAGAAATAAATACCAGTTAGGTTAAAATGTGAAAAAGATTGAGACTAGTGTGAATACACTTATGATGGGAATGAAATACAAGAGTGTGGAGGAGTTAAGTAGGGTCCTGAAATGGGCATGTCTTGGTGTTAAGTAGATAAAGTTTGAGCTCTTGTTTGAACTGTAATGGTTGGGTAATGGAGTGTATGTGTATAGGAAGTCTGTTCCAAGCTTGGGCCATAGAGCATTTATAGATTAGTTTGCCCACATTTTTCTTTGGTTGGTAGAAATCCAGGAGTTGCTGGTTTGAGGTACAGAGGGTCCTAGAGGAAGGAGTAGTGGGATTCCAGGGACGAGAGAGGTGGGCAGGAAGATGGTTTGTATATTATAGAGTGTATTATTTGAAACTGCAATAGAATGAGTTGTTGGGGGAGTTCAAGCCATTGGAAGGAGTTGAGTGCAGGGCAGTAGTGTGAATTGTAAAGGTAGTTAGTGATAAATCTAGTTATTTTATGATATGTTTGTTGAAGTTTGGACAAGGTTGTGGATTGGATGTTGGTTAGGATTGGGGCAGCATATAGAAGGGAGGGGAGGAAAAGTGCCTATGCCAGAGACAGTCTAGCATTGGAAATTAGAAATTTTCTGTTATGATAAAGCAGGCCTAGTTTCTGGTGAATTTTTTTATACAGTGGAGTATATGTACGTTAAATTTGAGTTCATCGTCAATGATGGCACCTAGGAGCTTTGTGTGGGATTCAGGTTGTATGATGGTGTTACTGGAGGAGGTGATAACAAAGGTGAACTTATGATGGGAGAGAGAGAATGGGGGAGAAAGAGCAAGAGTTGTTTTAGGGGGGTTAGGATGAGTAGACTGTCAGACAGCCACACTTCAATGGATAGAAAGGTGTCCTGTGTTTGGGCATGGTGTTCAGAGATATTGCTAGAGATGGACATGAGAGTCGAGTTGTCAGTGTATTGGATTAGGGATGATTGTTTGCAGGATGCGTATAGTTCATTAGTAAGACTGTTAGGAAGGAGCCCAAGATGGAACCCTATGGAACAACTGATGTGACTGGAATGGAGAGAGAGCTGAATGAGAGCCATCTGACAGATTGTTGCCTACCAAAATGGTAGCTAGAAAACCAGGTTAGGGAGGCAGGAGATAGGATGAGATTGGATAGCTTGGACAGCAGTAAAGGGTGAGACATGGCACCAAAAGCTTTGGAGAAGTCAAGGAAGAGACAGGATATGAGTTGGTTATTATCACGGGCCTCAGCGATAGTGTGAGTAAATGATAGGAGGGCAGTAGCTATGCTATGGATTGGCCAAAAACCATGTTGAGTGGAAGTAAGGAAGTTTTGTTGGCGTAGATAGTTGAGGAGCTGTGAGTGAATGCATTTTTCAAGTATTTTAGATAGAGGGGATAGGATGGTGATGGGTCTATAATTAGATGGGTCAGTAGAGTTTCCCCCTTTGTGCAGGGGGATGGTAAAGAAGGACAGGGACTGTTGCTTCTTGAATGGATCTGTTGATTAGTATGGATACATGATAGGCTACAGATTCAGTAGCAACTTTGAGGAAGGTAGCAGGAAGATTATCTGTGGCATGAGAGCAGGGTTTAAACTTCAGATGAAGAGATTTACTGTAGGAAGTGTGAACAGGTTGAAAGGAGAAGAGGTTTGTATTGAGTAGGTTAGAAAGGACAGGGGAGCAGTTGTGCTGGACCTGGAGGGTGTGAGTTTTTGAATTGTGTCAGTGAAGTGTTTGTTGGGGAGAGTAGCAGTTTCTAGAGGAGGTTTATTTGGGAAAGGGGAGGGATTGGAAGGGCAGCCTGGACAAAGAATTTTGTTTAGAGTAGACCAAAACTTATGAAGGTTGGATTTGCTATTGATTTGAGGAGAGTTGTAGTAGGATTTAAGATTTTTTGTCCTTATTTATTTGTTTCTTGGTAAGATTCCATAGTTCCCTGTAGTTTTGTAGAAGGGATAATTCTTTTGTTTTGACCCAGGCCTTCCAATCACCATCTCTTTTGTGCATTAGAGATCTAGTATCTTTATAAACCCAGGGGGCATAGTTAGAGTTGATTCTAATTTTCCAAGAGGGGGCAAGGAAGTTCAGGGTGTGCAAGAAGACACTGTTAAATTTCCCCACTGCATCATCAAGAGGGATCTACCTGAGGATGGGCCAGTCAATACTAGACAATATGAAGTTAAACTGGGAGATATTAAAGTTAAAAAGTTTACAACAGTCTCTGTAAAGGTATGATTTGGATAGTTGGGTAGAGTGTCTTAGAATTGAAATAGGAAGATGGTCACTTAAGGAGTCTGGTAGGGTAGATGGATTGTGGTAATGGTTGGGGGAGTTAGTGAGGATCCAGTCAATAGTAGAGTTGAAAGAGAAGGTTTTGTGCAGGTGGGTGGGGGAAGTTATTAGCTGATGGAATCCCTGTAAGTTGATACTAAATTGTGGTGAGTCAGTTGTAAGATTGGACCAGTCAATGTTAACATAACCAAAGATGAGGGTTTCATAGTGAATGTTGTGGGAAAACCAGGATAGGATATTTTCCAGGGTTGGGATATTATTTCCAGGGGGGATATATATGGAAGTGATTGTGATTTTCTTGTGTGAGTTAAGGTGGCAATTTAGGATTATTAATTCAGCTGGGTGGAAGCTGGGGTATGGATGGTGACTGGTGAGAGGTTTAGACCATCAGAGTAGAGAATGGTGATGCCACCTCCTTCTTTTGGAGTCTATCAGAGCAGTAAATATTATAGCCAGGTGAGAGTATTTCACTCTTTGTGATGTGTGGCTTTAGCAAAGTTTTGGATAAGGTTAGAATATGAGGGGAGATGTGGGCTAACCAGGTGTGTAGCTCAGTGATTTTGGTAGTGATACTTTGTATATTTAGTGAATAGATGGCTAGGTGTTTGTGTAAGGACGTGGGTTGATTGGGGGTATAAGGCTGGTTTGATTTGTGAGGAGAGGGGGAGATAGAGGACAGCTTGTGGGTTGTGTGGCTGTGGTGTGGGGTGAGGGGGCCCAGGGTTGGGATGGATGTCTCCAGAGATGAATATATTGCTAATGAAAAACGTTACCGGAGTTAGTGGTGGGAGTAGGTTGTAAGATTTAGTTTTGTATTTACAGGCCAGAGTATAAATCTGTACTATAGTAAGTTTATGAAGACAGGTAGTGGAGAAGTTGAAAAGAGATGGGGAGATAAGAAGTGAGCAGTAGGAGGAGTTTCAGGGATACATGAGGTAGTAGAGATTATATAAGGATAGGAAAGGTTAGCATGATAGGAGGTTAGAACACAGAGAAATATAAGAATAGGAATGGTAAAGAACAAGACTTGCATTATAGAGTGTGTAGGGAAAAGTAGTGGAATGGGTAGAGGAGGACTGCTTGGAAATAGAAAGCAATGTAAAGTTGGGAATGGTTTCTGGCAGGAAGTTGGTTGTGTGTGGCTGATGAGACAGGAAGGGGAGGGATGGGATAGGATAAAAGTAATTGAAATGGGTGTGTAGGGTAGACGAGCAAATTGAGCCCGAGTGCAGTGAGGGTGAATGGAGCGGGGTTACACCCACAGAGAGAGCTATGGAAATGATCAGTAAAGCAGGTAAGTTTGGAGAAGTGGCAGCAGGAAAGGCAGAGGGGGTTAAGGCAGCTCGCAGAGATTAATTGTAAGTGAATCCTTAGGAAAGGAGATAGCAGGCAGGAGCAGGAGATGGACTATAGGCTAGAGAATGTGCAAAAATGACAGTATAGAGTAGAAGAAAACCAGAGTATGGGTCAAGGAGGGCATAGCGGACAAAGAGCTTTAAGAGTGGGAATAGTTAGAGCAAGGGAGTGGGGAGCAGGGTGGAAGAAGAGCAGGGAGTGTCCCAGAGATATGCAAGAGATAGCCAAAGGCAGAGCAACACTGCAGGTATTAACAACTGAGTTTAGTAGGACATACTAAAATTAATTCAGTCAATAAACCCTGGGGGTGAAAGTAATAGAAAATATTGACAATAACATTTTTAAAGACTGAATATTTATAAATGACATTTTAAAAATATTTCATATAATATTTAAGTAATTAGATTTAGTTGGAAAAAGCTGTTGAAAAGTAGTTGTATAAAATGCATAATATTTTATTAATATAATATTTAATAACTGATGATTTGTTTTTATTTTATGCATGCGTTTTTGTGTAATTCCTTCTGATTAGAAGTGAAACTAGTATATATCCATTGTTCTATTATCTTAATATTTTAAACCAGTTCATATATTCCATGTCAGCTAATCCAATGCTCCCATTATCCCAAGTTCTAATATGATATAAAACTGCTATATTATGTTTATTTGAGTCACACAAAAATTATAAAAATAGTGTGTTGATGTCTTTAATTTGATCTCATTTAGGCATAAGATATGCAGCTTATATTACATATAGATCATGTATAGACTTTTAGGTAACAATATCATCTTAATCATAATCAATCTGCCCTCAAACATAAAAAAATCAATTTATTCCACTGAGATTAAATCTACATGTTTACCATTACCTCTAATTCCAATTAAACTGGTGTTTATTGATTATTTGTTTTAATTCTTAATTTCTTCAAAATCAATTATGTTTCACTCATGTGAAATGTAAGGTCTGATATTGCTTTAAATGTTTTAGCATACTATCTGTAAACATGCATGTTTTTAGTATGTCCTTGTATCTGTAAATATGTTTTGTTAATTTCTAATGGGATTCTATTCATCCAGGCTATATCTGCAAATGGTCCATTGAGATCAGTGTAATACCTTTGTGAACAAATATTAATAAATAAATATAATCAAGGTGTTTAGGCCTGATAACATTTGCAAAATATTGTCTGTATATAAAAGTATTTGGATAAATACACATTATTAATCTCAGTAAGGAAAGCAACATTTGCAAATAAAAGTACTTACTATGAATAAACATTATGAATCACAATACATTTTATTTCTTTATCATTTCTGAGCAAATTATAACTGTCAAAACCTTATATTTCTTTTTCATTTCTGATGAAATTAGTCAATAATTCAATAGTTAGTGCAATTAGACATGGCAACTGATAACCTTGATTAGTTAGCTTATTTTATAATTCTCTGATAAAGTTTCAATGGTAACATTGGATACCATAGTATTTATACAGCTTTTTATCAAGAAACAAATGATGTGGGTAATTTAAAACTAACAAATACATTAAATTAATATTGGACAGCTGTTTTTTTCTTGCAGCAAAATCAGACTGTAAAAAGGTGTTTTCATTTACCAGCCTCCAACTGGATCACACACAATTTCATAACACTAGATCATAGATGATATATTTCTGCATGGCAAGAACTGTTATATGTAACTGTGCCTGCCTTAACTGATGGTCTAAAACAGCTGGCTCTTTGGGGTTCTCTTGTGGTAGTTATGGTAGTCTGTTGGCATTAGTATGTTGCCTTGTTTCCTTACACCCTCTAACATATCATATAGCTGTCCCCGCTGTGTCAGGGACTCCTGCTGCAATGAGATGTTGTCATTAAATGTATCTTATTTATTGGGCTAAATACTGCTATTAATGGCTTATATTCTATGATTATCACTAACCTTCTGTATGGCTACTAACTTGATGTCTCAAGCCACCAGTCCAGGCTAAGGGTTTTGCCATTTAGGCTTTGTTGCATTCCACTTTAACCATGCATCTTTAAGTGGTTGCTATTCCCCTCCCCCTCATGTCATTGTGGAGTTAACCAGATAGAACATCAAGTCTGTTGAATAATACATTACACTGCAGCTTAACAGACAAATACAGATCAAAGTAGTTAATAAAGTACCATGTCCAGTGTAAAACTTTTGATCCTTTTCAGGAATTTTTGCAGTCATCCATCCATTTCCATTCAGAATTGTTTTAAAGCAATGTCGCTAATGAGTGTAATACTGTCAAGATGTTTGGTCAAAACGTATCGCAATCGATTACCCATCTTAAGTACAATTTCATTTACACATATTCTGAGGTCCGTATGGTTGTAAAAGATACTAAGCCTTATCTTGTGGCTTGCATAGTCCCTTTTTGTCACTTGCATGCCAACAACATGAAATATCTTCTTTGAAAACGTCACACACTTGCATCTGTTTACTGTAAATCTATACTCTTTTTGCCTTCTGAAGAACATTTTAAGTTACATAGGAGACAGCAATCATTTTCTTCCATCACCAAGAAAATTCCTTGAATTACTTGATCTGTGACTTTCTGATAAGTAATAGGTGTAAATGCCACTCCAAAAGTCAGTCAGTTGTGCAATGCTTGTTATTTTCGTGTGTTGATTGCTAGTCTATCATTACCAGTCTCTTAAGTACATTTCTGTGGAAGTCTTTTACAAGGCAATTTCTGAGAATTACTTCCCCTTTGTCAAGAAAGTGAAAATGTCTTCTTTTTATAGAAAAGGATACTGTAGAGTCTTTAATATGGGACTGTCAGTAACTTTAAATTCCACTACACATCATCATCATCATTAACCCCCCTTTTTCCCATTCTCTACGTGGGGTCAGGGTGTCACATCAATTGTTGCCATCGCTTTCAATTCAGTGCCACTTTCCTATCTACTTTAACAGTCTTGCCTGACTGTTGCAGGTCTTCCTCACACAGTCCACCCATCTGTATGTTGGATGCCCTCATTTCCTCTTGCCTTCTTTCTGTCTCTCTCAAATCATCTTCACCAAATTGTCTTATTGCTTTCTGCACATGTGCCTGAACCACCATAATCTATTCTCTTTGACCTTTGCTGTAATTGGAGCTACTTGGGCATCTGCTCTGATGTCCTCATTTCTTTGTCTGTCCTTGTCTCAGGCACTTTATCTCCATCATCTTTAGCTTCTTCAACAGTTCTGCTTTCACTGTCTAAGTTTCTGTACTATACAATAGTAACATACACTTTAACTCTCAGTGTCTTTGTAATTCTTTTCTCGTACCCTACCTTTGAAGTCTGTGCCAGATGGCGGAAGGCCTCTGATGCTAGCTGTAACCTTCTCATTCAGACTTCCCTTCTCCTCAGCCACCATCCCAAATATTTGAAGCTGTTAACTCATTCTACTATTTTCCCCTTATATCTCAATTTTCAGCTTCTGCTGATTTTCAATTTGTTGTACTATATCTGCCTTTTTTGTACTCAGCTTCATCTCATGTGCCTTCAGTTTTGTTTTCCATTCTCTCCTCATTTGCTGAAGTTGTTGTTCAGACTCTGTCGAAATGCATAATAAACCCTGACTTTATTTTCTTCAGGCCATTACTACTGTTAATCTTCGACAGTGTCACAAAACACTTCAGCTCATGAAGTTTCCTCACTATTTTATATATAAAAATTTAAAGCACTGCCCTTACCCTAGCAATTTTTCAATAGCATGTGGTTCTAGTTTAGATTTTCTGTTATATCTTTTAATTTTCTTAATGTGTTAGCAAGCAGTTGTTTAATTCTGCAATTAAGCATGCCACATCCCTGTCTGCAGTGACATTTTACTATCCTTAGGTATAATTTTGCACAGAATACAGTGCCATTTCAGTTTGACTCTTTTTATCCATTGTCTACCATGCAGTGTCATTTTACTAGCATGACACAGACACAGATTCATCTTTTACTATGTGCATGTATGTAACCGGAACATTCTTTTGTCCATTGCGCGTCACATAAGTAAATAATTTTTTAACTAACAATTTGATTCATCCAATAGTGTTCACAAAAAATAATTTCTCATATTATTTCATTGAATTTATGGATAAAGTTGCTTATGTATCTAACTCCATTGTAAATTTAATTCTACTTATAGAGTGATCTATATCAGTTTTTGTTTATACTGGGAAGTGCTAATCAAAACAAGTCATGATTTTTATGTTTCGATGTTTGCCTCCATTTTGTTTGGCTCTACATAATGTCTAGCATCTGACATTCTGTGACCCATGGTTACTAACCTGTGACTCATGCATATTATTTTGTACACTATATCTGTCACCTACCTTCTCCTATCATTTTACTCTTTGGTTATTCTTACAATATGATCCTTTTATGGTATCTTCTGTAGCTTTTTATTACTTTTTATATAAGTTTTGTTTGTTAGCCTGGCATACCTAAAATATGCAAATTTCTTAGGAGAATTAGTAAATGCTATGTCAACAGCATGTGTAGATCTTGCAGTTCAGATGTATCTGTGGCTACTGTTTCCATTAATATTCAAACAAAAACACAAAAACTGTCGGTGTGTGTAGCAATCAGCTGCAAAACTGAAATGAACATTTCAGAAATAAATAGCAAGGTGATTTTGTTTTGTATTAATGCTTTCATCCACTTTAATAAGTGAGACTTCATTAGAATAACACAATGTAGTAAAACAATGTTTAAATCACAGCTTTCACTGACCACATGAGTAAAAGTCCCCAGTCAAAAGTATTCATTCATACGTATATATACAAGGAATGCACTTTGCAACTTCTAGCCAACAAATGTACATGTCTTACAAATATATATGAGACAATCACAGATGTACACATAAAAATATAAGCAGGTTATTAGCATTGAGTAATAGTTACAATCTAAGAGCCTTCAGTTATTTTAGAATGCATCATTTTACCCTGGTTCTGCTATTTGTGTCACTCCGATGATGTCTCAAGTTATTAAATGGGATGCAAGTACTTACTTTATTACTATAGTGTCTTGATATCCATTTCTGTCATATTAATTTGAGCTTTAATTCTATCAATGTTGTTTGTTTAATGTTTGTTCCATTGTCATTTTTTAGACAACAGTCACTTTTATATGTTTTTAAATATTTCTCCACAGAAATCTGCCTCTTAGTGAATGCATTTCTCCATAGCTGCAGTTCTCAGCTAATGTGTGCAGTTTGCCATAAAGAGTATCATGCTCTATATGATTTCTGTTATAAAATCTGATATTATTTTCCAGTTTAATGCTGCAGTTTACTTCTTTTATGATACCTGAAATCGTCTGCCATTATTAACAGTTTCAGGTTTAAATACTTAGATAAAAATGTAACCAACTTATCAGAATGACTTTTCAGAAGCCTTAGTTGATACTATCAAAGACTGCAACAGACTATAAGTTATGATACCCATGACATTTAATAACATGGGAACTTTATATAATAAAGAATGCAGAACATCACTTGCTACGAAAGGTAACTTCACCTACATAGCATAAGATTCCTAACTGTCCCTAGTACTGTGAAAAACACCAGTACATCCAGCATGTTAAGTCATTTTAAAACTGCCTCCATGTTCAGCCATTTCACCGTTTACAGTTTCTGCCTGCCACATCCAAATACGTATTTAAGAACTAATTATGTGGGAACATGAACTAATTGCCCAATCGTTTTTTTTTTTTTTTTTTTTTTTTAATTAAAAACCTCTTTATCCATTTTTATTTATTTAAGTAGCCACAAGGCTTGTGGGGTTCTCTCATACAAATTCACACTCATTTAATATGCAGAAATTAATTTATTTTTACTTTTTGTACAACTGATATACTCTTAATTTGCTTTAAAAGATTAACTGTCCATTGTTTAAGCAGTTAAAATTCACCTGAAATACTTTCATACAGATTTATATTCAGTAGTATTGCTTTGCTCTTATATGACTAATGTCTGCACTTGCTTCAAAACATGTATTGTCCCTTTTCTTTAAGCAAATGCTATGCATTCAAAATATTATTACACAAAGTAATTTACAGTTGTTGCTGTGTCTTTCGGCTTTTCCCGGTTAGGGGTCGCCACAGCAGAACTCCGGTCCGCTAAGTCATTTACAGTAATGTATAAAAACTGTTTTATTTTTCCAGATCTCTTATGTGAATGCAAATTATGTTTTTTTCCATCACAGAAAGAACACAACCAGTTCACAGCAGAATTCAAATGCTGTGTTTTTGTCAGGAGCAAACTCACCCCATGTGTCAGTGCAGGAAGTTTTGCCTCCTGTACCTCTTTATTAATATAAACAGCTCCAAGGTTGCTGAATTTCTGGAAAAGAAGACTGTCCACAGCAGTCAGCACCATTCAAAGGGTTACATTTTCACAGTAAAACAGTTTCAGAAAAAGAGCCCATCACAAAGATGGGAAAGTATCTGTTTTGACTATACTACATATAAGCTTCACATATTCATACTGTTCATTTGTTTTAATGGTTCATTGTTAAATTGCACTCTTTTTAATACAATAATTAAAGTGTATTGTCACTAACTTGATTACTTGCACTGTTCTTAATGTTATACAATGTTTACCCCTTCCCTAATAATTGTAATATTTATAGCAGTTCATCATAAACATTGGCCATTAGTAAAATCTTTTGATAGATAACTACTGTTTTCTAACACACGTAAATTTACTGTACATAGGTCTTTGCAGTATATGACTGAGTCCCATTGATTGGTAACCATGATTTTCTAATACATATACATTCAGTTTATACATTGTTTGCTGCAGTACTTAGCATTAAAGTATTTAATCCCAATTGTATAACCACTGGCTTGTAAAACATGTGTACATTGTTCTCTGAAGATCAGTCTTATTTATCATTAAAATCAGTTAGCTGTGCATCAAAAGTTTATAATACCACCATTTTTGAGTCCTTTTTGTTATGCAGCATCACTTTTGCATCTTCAGTTGATGATTTACTCCTACAGTTACCTAGCTTGTCATGTTGATTTGTATAAAGTTTTGTTTGGTCTGCTACCTCACAGTGTCCTTTTTAATTATTTTGGCTAATTGTTGTACCTTCTTCAATGCAATGGCTTTTTTACATGTATATTTCCCAAAGTGCATTATATGGTAAAACAATAAGTTCCTGGTCACCGGTTCCTTGCTGCCCAACTAGTGAGCCCAGAGGATAAGAACAACATAACTGCATGTGCCTTAATAGCATACATGCTACAAATGGTCCCAGGACTGTTATTCCAAGGAACATAATTGTGACCCAAAGTATGGTGTGAGTTTAAAAGCAAATCTAAGGAGTATATACTAAGACCAAGGCTGTAGCACCTCAGAGTATCCGCCCTCTTCTGAAGTACAGCAACCACAGAGTTAGATATAGTTAGCAGAGGTGTGAGATATTTCCCCTATCTCAAACAGTGCAAAGAGTTCTGACACCTTCCTTGCAAAATATTTGTATATCATTACTACAAGTTTCATCATTCTTTGTTGATCTGAGGAAATCCCATTTCACTCTTTACAGGAACATAGGAGCAGCACCAGGCAAGTGAATATGTGAGCAATGCGCTGCCTAGCTATATACACTTTTAAACACACTGAAAACCTCTTGTCACCATTTTAAAACACTAAATAATGATTACCTGCAAAATCAAGTAGGCCATACATGACAAACCTGGTGTAAATTTGTGAATCCAGTCATCATGACTTGTCTTAAAGGTAGCCAAAGTAGTACGTATTTTGACCTGAACTAGTAACTTGTTCCATAGGCTGGGAATACATTGAGTTAGAACTTATTCCTCCAGCAGCTTTTGTTCTTTATTGGTGTAGACTTAGGTCTCTAGTGTGGGTGTTTGCAAAGTCGTTATTTTTATGAAGAAATAGAAGGTCAAATAGGATTGGGGTTTTCATGACATGAAAAGCAAGACATAGGTCTCCTTGGAGCATCTGATAGGCTACTGAGTATAAAGAGAGTTGTGTTAAACTCTCAGTGAAATACTCAAAGAATTTAAGGCCTTTACTTTTCTTGGCTAGAAATCTTTGAGAACTTTCCAATAGATATGTTGCTTTCAGGTTTTACTGTCACAGTCCACACTGGGAACCATTTTACTTTTACCAGATAACTGTATCTTAGATTTAAATTAAGAGAGCCTGGTATTAATGATACGTAATATTGTTAAATATGTATCTGCTAATTTAAATTCATATCTAGTGAATTTATATGATGAGAATTAATGAGGGAATCTTCTGAGTCCAACACATTAGAGTATTGAGAGTAAGTGGATGGAGGAACAAGACACTTTACTGCGATGAGACTAACCATCTTACTCTCACTGATCAGGTTCCTCTCATCAAAGTCATGATTTGTTGAGAATTGCTGGTGATTTTAAGTGCTGGTCACTAAGCAGTACTGTATTATTGTTATTATTATTATTATTATTATTATTACTATTATTATTATTATTATTACTATTATTATTATTGTTATTATTATTATTATTATTATCATCATTATTACTAGCTGAATAGGGGGTTATACAAGTACAAAGAAGAGGTAGGAGTTTGACTTCATAATGTACCAGATGTAAATAGCAGGGAGTGACAGCTCCTCATGGAGGGAACAGAGGGCCCCCCACCAAAAAATGCTTTTGCTGGTATTTTTTGGGTTTGCTCTTTTGGGCACTCTGAGTATCCATTTAGTAAGAATAAGTTTCAGTAGGTTGTCATATGTGAAAAGAATGACTTGGTGCTGTTATGATTAGCAAGCGGGTCAATGTTTGCAGTCATTTGGTGGGTGAAATGCAATATATATGGGGGCACTGTAAACAGTATATACAGCAGGGTGTCTTGGGTGTGGTAGAAGGCATTTTTATAATGCAAAGTAACAATGATGTGCTTTTCCAGAAATGACAAAGATAAAGCTCAGATATGCAGGAAACAGACTGACAGAAACGAAGACCACATGCCCCTCACAGTCTGCTCATATGTTCCCCACACTTATTGGTTAAGCTAGTTTTTCTAAATAATGAAACCCATGCATTTTCCTAGAAATCTGAAGAACAGCTTTAGGATTGCCAAGTGCATTCTTAAATTTCCACAGTTCTTTAGAAGTTTTATTGTTTGTTGATTTATTTGTTTTATTTATTGGGACTTGTTGATCAGGATGCCTTACTGAATACATCTCAGTTTCAGTGAAGTGCTGTACAGAAAAGTTCCAGATGTATAAGATGCAGCTAGATATAAACTGACATTTGTGTTTGGGACATCCAGGCTGCATTCAGTGACATGAAGTGTTACTTTCTTGTTCAAGATTTAGAATTGTAGCATCCAATCTCAACATCCTACTCTGACAGCAGAAATTAAACTAAAAAAAAACATGCAGTACTCATTTTACCTGGCTAAATTAACCTAGCAGCAACAGAAAAGTGCAGAAAAGTCAAGAACTTCTTGAAATTCATGCAGTCACTTTTTCTACTGGCTCAAAACAAAGGAAGATGATGGTTTAAAGCACCTAAGCCAACCAAGGAGTTGCTAAAAAATCCAGATGACAGCACCTGCTCTTTGGTAAATTATGGACAAATTAAAATAGGCGAGGAGATAGATGACTAAATTCTGGTCTCAGAGGAGCACCTGAAAGCTATAGAAAAGCTCTGTCTGATAATTCATATGCTTTCACCAACCTGCAGATAGAAAAAAAAAAAAAAGATGGGCACCCATATAGCCGATAAGTGATTAAAGATGGAAGCTCTGGAATCAAAGTTAAATAGCCTAGAAGACTTACTAAAATCCTCAAAAAAGTAGAGGAGTAAGACCTTGTTGAAATTTTTAGGAAGACTGCTGGTTGAATGGATTGCTCCCCGAAAAAGATTTACAAACAGAGAAAGCACAAAGAGTGTATTCCCAGCTCTTGCTCTAGTTTGAAAACGTCTCACCAGTTTAGTACTTCACAAATTATTCATTGAAGGAAGAGATTCTCTCCTTATTGTTGGGACTTTATAAAAAAATGATGAAGAAACTAGAGCTTACTGAGAGCAGGACTTCTCTGAGACAAGGTGAAGGAGAGGCTTATTTATTCCTGTGTTGTAACTGTGCAGATAGGGAAAAGTTAAAGTTTACGCTTGAATACACCCCCATTTTTCAAGATATTTTTTCCACTTGGAGAAGAGACATTCTTGGAATCGGGAGATTTAATACAAGCAATAACAAAGTGGGGAGAAACAGAAAAGAAAGGAGTGAGAGATTCTTTGTACTTGATGCAAGACTCATGTCAGGAAAATTACAAAACCAAATTCCAGACCCTTTCCCCAATTGCAAGTGAAATGTTTATAGAAGGAAAAGACTCTTCAAAGGGAATGAGTGGATTAGACAGACTTATCTTTATTGACACTTATATCTAGCAGAAGAAAGATGTCACCAGGTGGGTTTTTTTCTAATGGGCAAAGCTGACAGTAAACAGAGAGTCTAAGTGCTGATTTTGCTTTGCTTACGTCCATATATGACAAATGTATGTCATCGAAAATCACATGGAAGCATATAAAGAAATATGAAATATGGAGTGACTGCTGCATACAGTAACCCCCCCCCACACACACACACACACACACACACACACACACACACACACACACACACACTACCTCCACCATCTTTTTTTCCTGGATATGTTACACCGTATTAATTTCTGATATGGTAAATGAGTCTGAAATTGTTATATAAGGCACAGGCTAGGACTCTTTCCTGTGTGCTAATGCTATGTTTGATTGGGTAGTTAACCTCAGCACTTAGTTATTTATTGCCTTTACCAGCTTGGGCCTGTGGAGAGAGCACCTTGGAATTGAACACACATTGTTTAACAATGAATGACTAAATTTATTGTTGATAGAGGCTGTTTAATGTTTAATCAGCATATACTCCTATTTTAGTTTATTAATAAGGGAAATGTGGATTGATGGGGGATTATTACATTGGTGTGTTTATATTCACATACTCCTTTTAACGTGATCAATTCTTTTTTTTTTTAACCAAAGTCGGTTCTTTGTAGAAAATAACAGATTTGAAGAGTTTTGATTTGGATTTGAGTTAAGACTGCATTTTGAAAAATGAGACCTGTATTTGTCTGAAAATGTATTTGGGCCTCTATCCTGTACTGGCAATCAGTGATAAGTAGGCAGATATTCAGGAGGGATTCCAATATCTCACATTTCAGCCTAAATACTTTTGAATTGTTTGGGACAAAAAATATATTTCATAGAAACTCAGATTGTTAGGAAAGTAATGGAAGAATGAGAGAAAAGAAGCCTTAACTAGTTATGATAATTTTTGCCCCCTGCACATTAATAAGATCTAGAAAACTGTAAAAATATCTAAGTTGTTTGCCCATGTCATGAAGTACAGCCCACAAGTATTCACCTTACAAGAAACACCTCATGCTGAATCAGAAGTGTAAGAACTGAAGGAACTGTATGAAACTGTAAGATACTCTAATGAAGCTGAAATGACTGGAAGAACTGGAATGAACATCTTTATCTTTTAATTACCCAGGTCTGTGCTGGACAAGTGTCAGAGTTTCGTTTATGGTCCAAATCTTCTTGTATCTTTCAGAATAAGAGTTGCTCATAAGATTTGATGAAGGTGTTTATTATGTGCAGCATATATGCAGCATATAGTGCAGGTTAATATCAACAATATCCAAATCAAATCATACTGTCCCATATAACATCGCTGATAAACTGACATAAACTAAATTATAAAGTCCATAGCTTCTGCACTCATTATACTGTCATTAGCTTCTGCACTCAGAATTGTTCCTTTCCTCCTAGATGGCAGAATTAATATTCTGAAATGCTGCATATTTGTGCAAACTACTGCACTCACTCTCAAGTGTCTAACAAACTTATATGGACTGCATTACAATAACTTCCTGCATAAATGTCCAAACTAACCTACTGACTTCTGTGTCTGAAGAATCTCTCCTAATAATAACAAACTCCTGTAAATTTCCTACAAGCTCTACATGCCTCATCAACCTTGGTCCCAAGCCTCATACCATCTAAACAAGATCTGTTTGTACTCAGTGTACACATTGTTAGCACAGTTTATTCTTGCCAGTGTTCTTGACTGAAGGTTATTTTTCTAATTTGTATCATTTACTGAAACATTCCTTTCTATTGAAACTGCAATCACTGAAACTGCATGTAAAATTTAAAATAATAAAATGAAAGATATAGGCCTGCTTTAATATGGCTGTATTTCCAGGGCTATACAAAGAGAAAATTGTATTTATATCTAACAAACAACTACATTTAAGTGAAACCTAATCTTACCAGAAGCACAGAAGTTGAATAAGTTTAGGTATATGATAGCAGGGACCTCTCACTGTGAGGAAGTATGGAAGAGAGGATAAGTACTACTCCTTCAAAAGGGGGTGGAGTTTAGTATTCTAGAACAAATACTACATATTCAGGATAGATTCACCAATATGAAAGGAGATGGAAAAGAATGCCCTTGACTTTGGGCTTGTTAAATGTTTCTCTGGGAACAGCTAATAAAAGAACAGTTGACGTAATGGTTAATGTCTTTGCATCTGCTGTTCATGGTACAAGGTTTGATCCTAACCTCTGACCATTGCTTGTTTGTGGTTTCCACATTCTCCCTGTGTTTCTGTGGAATTCTTCCCACCGCCCCCAAAAAACTGGCTGGGTGTTACAACCTCAGACTCACCCAAGAATGTGTTGTGGACAGCAGCACATACTCTAGATGGTGACTATCAGGGGAAGAGTTACATAAACCAACGTCTTTGTTGTGCAGCATTCTTCTGATAGGAAAAAACATGAATCACAGACTATGCACTATCTCAGGGCTAGGTTTATATCAGATGATTGAGTTTTTGGAAACTCAAACTTCATATAGGCAAGACCATATGTCCGACTTTCCGAAAACTAGAAGCATTTGTATGGAGATCGCAGTGCAGTGGAGATCGGGGAATTTAGCCTTTTCCCCACTGCAGTGCAATCTCAAAGTTAGTATATATATATATATATATATATATATATATATATATATATATATATATATATATACACAACATGCAGGGGGTAGATTTTTTGTGTTTTGTTTCATTCAAGTTTTCTAAAAGTCGAAGATATGGTCTCAACTATATGAAGTTCGAGGTTCTGAAAACTCAGTCATCTGACATAAACCTGTCAAGGGTAGCCACACTTTTTACAGTGTAAAAATTGGCTTTATGTGATTGCATCACATTAACTAATGTTGCCACAAACTGGCATGAGCTAAAAGAAATAATGCAGAAAATTATTTCATTTCGAAATGACTCAAACCAAATATCTGGAGATTAGAACCTTATTACTGAAATGACAGATGTTGAAGAAGAGAAGATGGCATTTCAGCCCCTTGCATAGCGAGGCATTTTAACACATTTGGTTCACTAATGTGATTTACAAATGTGACAGAAGTTTTTCAGGGGAGGCAGCCTTAGTTTACCTGTTACTCCCCTGTCTTCTGTTGATATCCAAGGCTAAACTTTAAAATGATAACTAGAGAACGTTTATATTTAGTTCAGCAATTTGAAATCAACCCGATCATAATATCAGATCATGCCACCCTGATAATAATATTAAAAAAAAAGATGACAGGCCTTTTCAACAGCACTGGAATTCTAATGTCTCCTTTTTGCAACTTGAACTATTTCAGTCAATGGTACATGACTCTGCTAAAGGGACGGCAACAAATTCAGCTGAACAGTCTTAACGTGGGTCTGTGTTGCTTTATGCCCAAACTATGACTTGTAGGAAGTTTATCAGCAATGAATGTAAAAACTGATTTAAAAAGAAATAAGATCAATATGTAAATGGAGACCATTTGGTTGATGAAGAGATAATTATGGGGAAGAAGGAATTAGCTAGAATTTTGTAGCAAGAGTTAGGCTATAAATCCAAATCCCTCAAACAAAGGGAGTCTGATATCTCTTCCAGGGCCCCACAACAACAAGCATTGAAAGTAAGGATGAAAAAGGATTTAATATGGTGGAAGAGCTACAGAAGTACCATGAGGCACATCTTTTTCAAAATTCAAACGTGGTCCTAGAAATATTCATCATTACTATCAAAGTTTGTATTATTTGTCTGATTAGGTATTGTCCTCCATGAAACAGACAGAGGAATTCATGAAGGGACTTGATCCCTCTACATTGGATCTATGTTTTAATTTCTCCATGTCTTTGGGGTTTATAATACCATGATTGGAATGGACCCCATTCCTAAGTCAGGATACAATAAGAGTGCATGAAATTAGTATTTTTTCAGATTTTGATGTTAGCCAAAAGTTCTCTTCTCAGTATCCACAATGTGCCCAGCATTGCCTCATTCTGTAATTCATATGTGGTTACTTCTACTGGTAGTATTTCTAAGTACAACTGTAAATTCTATTTATTAGACCTATCCATTGCTCCTACTACTATTGGAACTGTCTGGGTGTACTTTTTGCACATTGTTCTAGTTTCTGCCTGCAATTTCTGATGTTTTATGACTTTGTGATTCTGTGTACCTAAGATACTGTAATTGCTGGGTATAGCAGCTTCATTGATCAATGCTTCTTTTGTGTTTTTTTTCTATGGAATGTTGTATATTGTTTTCTCACATCTACTTTTGAACTTTTTGTAATGGGTGATCCCATGTGATACGCTTTGTGGTTCATGTTTCCAATGTTTCTCAGCTACTTCGGTATTGTGGTGTTTGTACAATCCCCATTGCCAGGTATGCTTTTTAACAATATATATATATATATATATATATATATACACACACACACACATTATATTTAATATATATATATATATATATATATATATATATATATATATATATCTATATATATATATATATATATATATATATACACACACACATTATATTTAATATATATATATATATATATATATATATATATATATATATATATATATATACGTACACACACACATTATATTTAATATATATATATATATATATATATATATATATATATATATATATATATACGTACACACACACACACACACACATTATATTTAATATATATATATATATATATATATATATATATATATATATATAAAGTAAGAGACAGAGAGACTTGGGGGGATAGAAGAGACAGAGGCAGAGAAGGAGGGGATAATGGTGGGATAGTCCAGTGAACAGTAACAATTTCTATGAGAACCGTCTTATTCTGCAGCTGTAATGACAATTGTCTCCTGTTTCTGCACATAGTAAGCACACCTTCTTTATTCTTATTAATATCCAAAAGGTAGATGTATATGTACATTTAAACCTAATTGATTTCATTGCATTAGCATCGTTTAAGTTGTAAGATACTTTTACATAACATAGGTTTGATCACTGTTTATTCTCTTTTTCTTTTTTGTTTCCTAACTTGATATCATAGTTGGTCCTGGCAGTGGCACTGTGGAACTCCGGCTGCCTGATGTCAGCATATTGGTAGCCTCTGATGATGGTGATGGTGATGACAAAGAGGCACAGTCTAGGTGTGCAGATGGTCAGTCTGACATTGAGGTTGTGCCTCCAACATCTCCTGCTCCTGTTTTGGACACAGTCAGTATGCGTATGCATACCCAAGACACAGAGACTTCAGACATAGAACAGGTTGAGGGTGAGACAGTTGATCAGGGTAGTGTGGTTACTCCAGTTGCAGAACTGGTTGATTCTCCCCCTAGCCATTATGAGGGCAAGGTGCCACATATGTGAGTTGTTAGAAGTGCTCAGGGGAGGCCTGCTGCACCCACTGCTCCTGATGTTAATGAGTTGGTAAGTGCCACATGATATATGTGTAGAGTTGTCATGGAAGCACAGACACATTCCATAATGACCTCAGAATAGATAGTGCCAGTACTAAACATTGTTCATTCTGATATTTGTGACTATCTGAACCATGTGGGTGACTCCTTGTACAGGATGAATGGCACACTGTATCAGGCAGTGTCTGTAATGGAACTTCTGCTGAGGGAGGGCCAGCATCCTCATAGCCATAGAGCTGCTTAGTCATCTGGTGTTAGACACTGTGATTGTGCAAGATCCCACTCCCATAGTGGCACTATTTTCACTTCTCCATCATTGATTGCAGTGTCCACACTCAGACATGGTAGACCATGTGGTGGCGGTCCTTGATGCAGTCATGATGACAGTTTGTACAGCAGCCATCAGTCACAGTTAGGAAGCATCCCAAATTGTAGCAAGGGGCATGAAACTAGCAGTGCATCTCCTGGCAGAGGTAGTTTACATGGTTGGAGCAACGATGATGAACTGACTACCATGCACAGCTTGCACCTGTCCGAAATGCCAGGACATAGTGCTAGTACAGTGCTTGATTGTGTTCATGCATACCCACACATTCAACAAATACTTGCCCATACCACTACAAACACACACACACACACACACACACACACACACACACACACACACACACACACAGACACACACACACACACACACACACACACACACACACACACACACACACACACACACACAAACACACACACACTATTTATCTAAGCAGTGCTGTTGACTGCTAAACATATCTTGCTACTGGCCCTGCAAAATGAATACTTAAGGAATAAATTGTTTTACTTGCACACATTACTTTCTTTGATGTCAGGCTTGCCCTTCTGTTCCCCCCACACCCACCCCATGCAAGTAATGATGACTGTGCCCTGCTCTTTGCACATTTCTTTCTGACTTCAGGTTGCATATATGTCTGATGTACAGAGTGGATAGCTAAAGCTTGGGTACTCAGAGCCTTCCTTTAAAGAAAATGTATTGCAGAATAACTGCTTTTAATCAATGGTTCATAGTCAGTTGTGTGTGATCGAGTCTGTAAGTGTTGACTCTGACTGTATTTGTGTTACTCTTGTTACTCATGCAGACAAAACAGATATTTAAGTCTTGTTTACTGTTATACTTGTGCAAATGATGCTACCATTGACCTACTCCCTGGTTTATATACAGTGGTCAGCTGAAAGGCTTGAAGCATAGTACTGGGCAAAATCCATAGCTGTGTATTGCAAACATCAGTCATAAGCTATTACTGACATTACTGTACACATGGGACATGTACCAGCTTAGGGACAAATGAGAATTTGCATAACACTAATCATTTATGCAGCTATATAGCTTCTTCTATACAGGTTCCATAGTTACCTTGGTAATAATTCAGATGTGAGAACTCTCCTTGGGGGAGGGGGGATTGCCTGTGACTGATGATAAAAAAATACAAACATTACATGGTTAAGTAAGGGTTGTGCATTTTCTTAGGCATCGATATTAATACTTGTGTGTGCTAAGGCTGTTATTCTCTCTTTTAAGTATTCAGTGTGCATGCCATCCTCTGCCTCTTAGCCAGATCCATGGCATATTGTACATCTGCCGGCAGCATGTGTGGCTGGTGGTTCTCTCTCAGGCTTCCCATTTGTATCTGCTGGAGCTGCTGGCTCTGTCTGTGGTACTGGGAACTGTGGTCCTGTACCTACTTGTCCTCATTAAAGCTGTCTCCTCACAATGATATTGTGTAACAAGGAACAAACTCTAAGTATGTCATCTGACATGGCTTTTCATACTGCAGAGCACCTCCTTAGGTGTCTAGTCACCAGAATATTGATTTGAGAAAGTCAAATACACATTGTAGTTCAAGCATGAGCATATTTGTATCCTTGCTCAGTGGGGTTGTGCGGGTTTCTCTTGGGTGTTATGAGACACAGTTCTGGAGCATAACATGCATCCCCCATTTGATGCCCTTGTAGAAGGTGACCCCTAGCAAACTTTATGAATAACTCACAGATATACCATATATGTGAGTCATGAAAACTGCCTGAGTTAGCTGCACAGTCATTGTAGATGATCCCTTGGGCATTACAGATAACCTGACAGTTTATTAACTAGTATTCTATTCTGTTGATGTACCTCATTCCCTGTTCACCAGGTGGAGCTTTTATTTCGACTCGCCTGTAGTGTTCTTGGGAAACACATATGCTCCCTTGCATGTTGTAGCACTGTATTTAGAAATCAATGCATTATTCTGGAAGCTGAAGCCTCTAACACCCAAAATAAAACACCACATGGATCTCTGAAATGTACCTATACCTAATATATTTAATGCTACACATACCTTGTTTCCATTGGAATGGGTTCTCCATGATTTCTCTGGGGCCTCAGGTGAGGGAGGCAGAGGTTGCATACTTCCTCTTGTGTTTCCATGTCCATCCAGTATCAGTCTACAATTTCTGTGTCATTAAGTTGATGATAAGTCAAAAGGGGTCTAACCACCCTCATTCTTCTTGAAAGAGGTCTGGCAGCAGCAGCAGTATTTTGAATTAAAGCCTGTTGCACTAGTTAATAATGGCAGCAACATTTTGTAAGGGCAGATGACTACACTGAATGAACATGATTGCTTTATAGCTTCCTGAATAGCTCCATCATGTCAGACTGACTAATTAGCATGTAATTCAGCTACTTATGAGTTCATTAGCATATTCTGCCATTTACTTTTGTTTTGTGGCTCTACACTAAATGTAGAACTATTTAATGAATACAAAATAACATGCTATTGTATGCACGGCATGCCATGCCACGTGCATAATAGCTGCATTTAGTGGAGCTGTTAATGAATACAGCCCTATATTTTTAAGAAACTGTTATTTAACTTATGATTATTATAAGAACTTCTTTTTTATCATTATTCTATTTTACTCTGAAATCTTTTTTTTTCAAAGAGACCAATACAATTAAATCATTTTTGCATCAAATTAACATTTTATTAAAGTCAAAACTATGTCATGTGCAAATTGTAATATCTGAGATGAAAAATGTTGATAAAAATTAAATTTCTCATTTTTTTATTATCTCATACAGTTTGCAAAGGATTTGATAGCTAATGCAAATAATAAAGGTGAAAGAGGGCATCCTTGCTTAATTTCTTTATTCAAATTAAAACCATGAGAAGTATAAGGACGAATTTTGATTAAGGCGGTAACTTATTTTAATCAGAGAAATAAACTAATCCAGAAAACCATATAGTTCTAAACCTTTAAAGAGATAGAACCAATTCACTAACTCAAAAGTCTTTTCAATATCAAGTCTTACTATAGCCAACTCACATTTATTTTTTGAGCAAAATCAATAGTTGCTAGGATGTAATATCGCAAGTTTACTGTTAATAATGAAACCTGCTTGATCTTTATGAATAAGAGAGTCAATCATAACATTTAATCTATTAGTCAATATAGACATAAATAATTTATAATCAATGTTTAATAAAGATATTGGTCTGTAAGAGAGACATAATTCAGGATCTTTACTAGATTTCAGAAAGTGTGTTGTTAATGAATATCTCTAGGCCAGAGAAATATTTTTACCATTTTGAATGTCTATAAAAATGTTTTAATGGTAAAATTATATTAGTAATAACTTCTACATTTCATAGGGTGTATTAAAAATGTATTAAACTGAGTCAATATCAGAAGGTTTCTTACCTGAATATGGGTTACAAAATTATTTAATTTGATTTGTTTTATTGAATAGTTTAGATGTATTAGCTAATCTATGCATAGCTCTTGGAGAAACTACATAGGAATGAAATTTAATTTTTTCAAGCACTCGTTTGGTTTTATGTGAAATGATTTCTTGATATTTTTTATTAATTTCTTTTGTTTTCTCCAAACTCTCTTTGGAACCTTTTTGAAGTTTAAACTTCTCCCGTTTTAAACTATCTTAGTTACTCAATATCCTTATCCTGTTGGAAAAACACACTAGTGGAATCAGGTGATCAAAACACAGTTTTAGCATAAAATCAGTTTATTCTTCTGCTATTCATCCAAGGACTTCATCAGAAATAACACTCAAAAACACACAACCATATTTAAAACCAAGACAATTAGCAACCAACCAATAGGAACATACAAATGAATGTTATATTAACCCTTAGTGAGTCAGACAGAATATATAATGAATTTTCTATAATTTAAAAAGCATTTTATGTTCACACTTTCATTTAAACCAGGAGGAAGGTGAGCAGCTAGGTGAATTTTCCAGTCAACTTCCTTCAGTTCAACCTGGTTTTTAAAATCACACCCCTTTAAGTCCAAATGTACGCCATCAAGGACAGCAAATGTAAATTTCTTGAAATCCAAACATTTGGTGGAATGTTTATATAGTGCATTGTTCTCATCATGTGTTTTAATGGCATATGTGTGTACCCTAATTCTTGTACCTAAACCTCTGGTAGTTATGCTTACATAAAATGTTGGACATGACATACACAGAGCAATATAAACAACATCAGTTGAGGAGCAATCAAACCTACCCGGTACCTTACTATTTCTATTACAATGTACCAAATCTACAAAGGGACTCTCTGAAATGAATCCACACATATTGCAATTATGCATTTATAAGTGCCATAAGCTTTATTAGTATTTGGGGAAATAATTGTCGTCCCTGCATGTTCTAACATTTGTCTGATATTAAAACATTTCTTTTCAACAAAATAAGGTCTATCACCTACTACTTTTGCCAAATGTTCATGTCCCAACAGGATTCTCCAATTAATTTTAATAATTTTTTTTATACCCATCGAATCCATACTCATGTCCAAACAAAATCTGAAGTCCAGACGTGAAGTCATGGGCTCTTCTATTGCATCATTTTTATTCTGTTTACTAGTAAAACCATGTGTAATAATAGGTGGAAATGTATTACTTTTTTCATTAATAATTTCATTGGCTGTGCCATCAAGCAGGTTCAAAGAATAGCCTCTAACTAAAAACAATTTCTTAATAAATTCCACCTCACTTAAAAAAATCTCGTCCTTGAAGCTCTAATGTATTGTCCGCATGGAATAATTCTCTTAATATACATAGGATGTCCACTTTTAAAGTGGACATAACTATTACTGAAAGTTTTCTTCCTAAGAATTTGAGAAATAAATTTAATAACATTCCACTCCAAATCTATGTCTAAAAAATTAACATGAAGACCAGAATTTCCTAGTACATACTCAAAAAAAGTACAACTGTTGTTCAATTTAAGTATACATGTACTCAATTCAAAACCATCATTTGATACTATAAAAAATAAGTCATCAACAAATCAACAATACATCAAAATTTTGTTGTACAAAGAGATGTGTTTAAACATTTCTTTTTCGCACCATCATAAAATCAGGTTGGCAAAAGATGCAGCTATGGTAGCCCCCATCGCCACTCCTTACTTTTGCTTATAAAACCTATTAAAATAAAATAATTATTAGCTAGCACTATACCCATTAAACATCTATATGCATACACTTGATGTGTGTCATACTGACCATATTTTTTGCAAAAAATTACATAATAAATCTAACCCTTCTTCAATAGGAATAGATGTATATAGGGAAGATCTGCCTACTGTGAACATTAAAAAAGGTGTACTATCTAATGTTTCTCTCTTTAAATGGAATTCTCTAATCTTATTTAGAAAATCCCAGGAGTCACTAATGTACGATTCCAATCATTTTACCAATGGGTTGAAAACATAATCTAAGAACAAAGAAATGTTTTCTGTGCTATTTCTGGGAGCAGAAACTATAGGTATAAAGGCAGGATTTTGAAAACCTTTGTGCAATTTAGGGATACCAAATAGTACCCCTATTTTAGGTTCATCTATACACAAAAAGTTAAACAATTCAAAATTGACGTCTTAATCTGTTTGTTAATACTTTTACAGCACCAAAACATAATCTTCTTATTTCAATAAATCTCCAGATAATCCCATAATAATATATTATCAAGCAAATTATTATTATTTAAAACCATATATTCTTCAATTTCCTTTAAAAACCAACATGTAGAGACTTGTTGCTTAGTTAGATAAGCAGAAATTCTGGATATCAGGGGACATTTTGTTGATAGTTGATACAAATAGCATTATGCTCAGAAAGAGGTCAGGGGACACTAGAACTTCATCAGTTTTGTTTGATAAGTAATTAGAAATATATATTCTATAAATTCTGGTTTGTATTCCATGAGCAAATGAATAATGAATGAAAAAACAATGAATTACTATTTGAAAACAGTTTTATATCTTTTAAATTCTGATTTGCCCATTTCTTTAGAGCTTTTGCAGAAGCAAGAATTGTAAGTTCTTTTGAAGCAGTAGTATCTACCTTCCCCAAAACACAGTTCAAATTCCCACTCAGAATTAAACTACGGTTCATCTTATTTAATAGTATATTTAAATATTATTTAACGTTTTTTGATCCAGTACCTAGTAGCTAATACAAATTAGCTAAAATGCAAGAAATTTGAAAGAAACAAAATTTGAATAGCAGAATCTCAACAAAAACTGTATTCCTTGATATGATTTAGCAGAAATAAAATAGAACTAAGGTCCTGTTTGAGTAGAATTCCTGTCAAATTTATGGAAAATCTGAGAAGCTTCTTCTCAAAGCAGTTATGAATCTGCCATCTTGCTTTGGAATCCCCACAAATATGGGATTTTGAAGGTCACTGTCATATGGAATTTAGGAACTCACTAACAGCAGGCTACAACTATTTACATTATATATTTTCCTGAAAAGGACGGTATATAATAACAAAAGTACATAACAACAATGTATGCTTTTGACCTTTGCTGTTTTTCCTCAAGCACTGTGATTTTTTAAGAAATAATCATAACGTCCAAAGCAGAAAAACAAGAACATTCCTAAATAGAAGGGGAAATTGGCAGGAATGTCTGTACAGTAACTTAAACTTAATAATGAGTACATTCCTGTTCTCAGCAACTGGAAACTATGGGAAGATGACACTACTAAGCACCACAAGGAAAGTTAGCCAGCAACACAGTGTGTCAAGAAAAAGAATGCAACACCTTTAAAGATAAGGAACAGTCTCTGCTCTATCAAACAGTAGCTAAGACAACTCCACCAGCTACTATACCTGCAAACTGTTATTACTGCCATTATTAAATATGCATTGAAAAAAATATAAAGCTTATGAGGGTGAACATAGAATCTTGTATTTCCCAAGTTTCCTTGACAAGGTCAGGAACCCAAACCAGTAATGAATTAAAGGCTGAGGCACACACATGGATGTTGCAGAATGGACATGATGTTCCGTTCTGTCAGATATGGTAGCACTTGCACCGTCCTTCTAAATACTCTGTTGTATGAGAGTGAAGTGTGGCACAGCACAGAAACAACCTTACTGAGAAAGGGAAGAGAATTCATTAAATTGGTAGGTGCTATCATCTGGAACCAGCAAAGGTTTGATTAAAATTAACAAAAATACTGCACCTTTTCAAGGTCAAAACATTTACTCTTCCCATGTGCAAGACAAGCCGTTGTATCAACGTTTTAGTTCCTTTGCCCCTTCACTCAACACACTTATTTGCTAACCTGCAGTTACCACCAAAGTATAACCTTGAATTGAGATATCTAGAATTTTGAGATTAGCCACAGGTTACCATGGAAACATATACTATTTCTATTCATTACATCAGCAAAACTGACTTGAATTTGAGGATTGCCTATATTCCATGTGGCTAAGTTTTGTCTGTAGTCTGTTTATACATCCAAGTACCTAACACTAGACAGTACACTAGCCTTGCATTAAGTTTCAGCAGATACCCCAATCGTCTACTGGTTGTCTTATACGTATCTCCTAATGAAAAAATAGGTATGGAGATGCATGTTAATCAAGCTACGTCAACACATTTGAAAGAAGTGTTCCTTTAATCTAAGATTCAACTGAAGTCTGTCTGAAAAAGCCTCAAAGTTAAGCATGCATTAAAAGAGTATTACACTAGGCAATGGAAATACAGTTCTGCTGAACATAAGGCTAGTGTAATATTCCCCCACATTCATAAACACAGTGTGCGTGCATTATGTTTAGTATGCCATTCTATCTTTTTTGTAGTTCATAAGCTGAGATGAAGTTAATGACAAGTGACACACAGGAGAATTACAGCATATCTGAATTGTGCACTAGTGAACACAGTTCACTGTACATAATGTTATACTATGCGTACCAGTAATACAGAAAGAACACTTCAGCAGAGGGTAGTTATAGCAGTGGAATATCTCATATAAATCATAACTTATACAGTAATAGCTGTTCCTGTGTGCATCTCTCTCGCTGTGAAAAATCATTCTGTTGCAGGAAAGCCACCCCCTTTCAGCCTTCAGGTCATATACTCCATCCATCTTCTGCAACATTCCACCCTACTGGAGTTTGGAGAGTCTGCCAAGTTGATTGCAGTGGCCAGTATGTTTACTGTTGCCCTACTCACTCCTGAGTTATAAATATTACATTAATTTACAATTTCTTCATATGATTCCAAGTGTAGACCCTTTGACACAAAATTGCTTGTCTCATCGCTGCCTCTATCATATCTGTATCCTTGTGGAGATTTGGGTCATATTGAGAACACTGGACCCCACATAAGTCCAAATCCAGAATACCTAGTAACATGAGTATGCAAAGTCCAGTGTTCTCTGTTATCACCTGAAACTGTTACTACTGCCACTAAATATGATGAAAGTAAAGGTTTTTCATTATTGCTTTCCATATCTCTCTGCTGTCCATGACATTAGTTAAAAAAATTAACACTGAATGCATAATGTGCCCTTCAAATGTGGAAAAGTAAGGAACATAAGATTCAAAATGAGGAACATTTCACCTCAAAAAATCTAGATCCATCAGAGCCACAAGGGCGGGAGACTTAAACCTCGACACGGCTATTAATAGGACGTGCTGGAGGGATAGATTCATCACCCAAAGACTCCCTATGCTGTGGAACAAAATCCTGGTACATGTGAGGCAGAGCACCTCGCTGGCCTTGTTCAAGAGAAATCTTGACCAATGGATGGGAGATCGCAGATATACCCCAGGGATTACCTTAGTGTCACTGCTCGACAGAGGCACAGCAAAATAATGGGTATAGTTCCCCATACTAAAGGGGTGGCGTAAGCCACAAAACGATGGGCTAGGCTTGTAAATGCCCTCGGGCAGATAGCCTAGTATGAACCTATGAACCTATGAACCTATGAACCTATTTCTCATAATAAGGTCACTTAAGAAGTACGAGTAACAAGAATTGGTTTTCTGCCCATTATTTTTAGCTTTACCCCTGTTTATTTAGCAAAGATGTTAAGAGCTGTGGCTGAGATGATACGCAACAGCTCCAAGGTGTTACGCAACTGCCATTACATTCTAAGAGCTATGTAAAATCACTGGTGTGGTCCAGTGTTCTCTATTATCACCAAATTTTGATCACTATAATTGTATACAGTACTGAAAATGGGGTCTTATGAGCTGTGCGTATAAAGGAATACACATTTTCCATTCTGGCCTAAGTAAAAGTGTACTGTAGCACTTTTTAATTAATAAAGAATGTATTGGAGGAAGAGGAGATGCTTAGAACTGAGAGTTGATAATATTGTGATATCTCTTCATCTCTTGTACTGGTAAAAGTATTGGAAATGTTAAATAAATATGTTTCTCCATGGTTCTGATTGATTAACAGGAATTCAAAAGGATCAAATTAAAAAGATTACAATTGTTTAAAAACTGACACTTGAAAATCTCAGATGTAGACATACAAAATGTTTGTATTTACACTAAAATAAAGTCTCTTAGGTAATTTAAAATTTACTTTACCACTCAGGAAACTACTAAGAGCAACAAACAAAAGAACTGTCATGTAGGAAATAATGATTTCTGCTACCGAGGTGTTGTGCATATGAGCTAACAGTAGGTTTCATGAGTAAAGTAGCATGCAAATGCCATCATTGTAGAAAATATGATAAGCTGCAGTAATAACATATGTGAAGGCCAGAATTTGCAAAGCACAATTTTATTTTTTGATGAAAGATAACAGCAACGGTAGGTGTTATTGCTGTGTTTTCAGGAGGCAACCTTCCTTGCACCCCCATATCCCTACTTAAATATTCTAATTCCAGTTTCAAGCTACATCTCAAATGGGGCCAAACACTTCTACATCTCAAATGGGGCCACACACTTCTGTCCCTTGTATTGGTAGGAAGCTCAAAAATAGCAATCATATTTGAGATGGTATGACCTCCAGAATTACAGTAATTAAAGAGAGGTGAGTATAGAGGGCATAGCCACCAAGAACCCAAAGACATTTAAAGCTTTTTCACTATATTCTGTATCCTACAACCTGCTAAGGCGTGACCTGTGTCTGGTATACAAGGCATCCTCCAACCCATTACTGATGGATTTATTACACATCAGCAAGTCAAATGGCATCAGAAATACTTGGTCTAGGGCTATAAATCTCTTCTGCAACATCAACAGAATAGTTTGGAAGGACAGGTATATCTCTCAAAGGATACTGCTGCTTTGGAACAGACTCTCCATCCATATAAAACAAAGTTCTTCCCTGTCCATATTCAAGCACAGCTTGAATGTATCCCAGGACTACCCCCTGTACTACCAATGGACAGAGACAGCTTCTAAATCCTTTATATCATGCATGGGTACCCTTAAATTATCTATGGTATGATCCCAGTCATTTTCATTAGGGGTAATATATAATTATCGACCATTGGATGGGTAAGGTCAGTCTATCACCAAATGGGGTAGGATATTTTGAGCACAAAAAATGAAACTGGCTGGGCTTAAAATGGCTCGCAAGAGCAGCCAGCCTAGTACTTACCTATGAAATTAAAAGAAAGGATGAAGCAGAGATGTTTGGAGGGTGCCCTTTGAAAATGTTTCTCCTAGCACTTTAAGTGTCTTTTTGTTTTATTTTGGAGTCTTTCAAAACTTTCAGTATTTTGTGTACTTGTAGTCCCCCAAAGAAGCAGGATGCATAAGAGCTTAAGGCTTCCTCCTTGTAAACATTGTTGCCTGAATGTTTTTATTGATAGTTTTGCTCACTAATTATCACGCATTTTAAGACTGCCTACATCCTGTGCACTGACAGCTTAAATCCTGTTGTGGTCTTTTCAAAATTAGGGAATTTAGATTTATGCTAATTAGGAAGACCCTTGCATATTGCATGGCAAGTTGATCCCCAATGAATTTGTTGATTTAATCTTATTAGTATTATCCCATAAAAGGCTACTGTTGGGTACGTCAAGCAGTTTAACTCCTCCGTTGGTTCTCTCCTCACTGACCACTTACTCGTTTTTATGATACACACTTGAGGTAGATGAGGAGACAGGGGCGATGACTCTAATCATACAGAAACTTTTTGTGTCTCAAGCAGCAGGGAGATTAGGACTGTTAAAGCATTAAAAACAGCAACATTTCACCGAAAAACAAATAAAAGTCTGATGCTGAAACTGGGCCTGTGGCATATAGGGATGTATTTATCACACTCTTTATCTATGTATCTATCTATGTATCTGTCTGTCTGTCTATATCATCTCATCTCTCTTTCTAGAAATCCAGGTATCTGTTTATATGTGTATATATATATATATATATATATATATATATATATATATATATATATATATTCATTAATTTACATTTGTTAAGTGGGAATATCCAGATGGGAAATACGATTTTCAGTGGTGCCCTGAGAGGAAACATCTCTAAGCCAAGAAGATGGTAGTGATGTGACAATAGTAATTTCAAAAAGACTGTTGTATAATGAATAACAATGCAAACATTTATCAAAAGGCAGTTTTTGGAAAAAGGCTTAAATCACAAGGAACAAAACACCAGCTATGGCACAGACATGCTAGGACTGACTGATGACCCAGGTGCTGGAAAAGCCAGCTGGATAAAGTAGGAGTGAATAACTCGTGCTTGCTCTCCCATCTTCATCAGACAGAGACAGATCAGCTCACTGAATGGCTCATGTCTATTGGAAGCAATTACGTGGCACACAATAGAAAGTGTCAAAAATGTACAACAAGCCATGCATGACCACATTGGCTACAGCTGATTCATGCATAAAGGCCTGCATGAGTCATTACGGGTGGTACTGTGACATTCTGTGCTATCAGGTTACAGTGTAGAATATGGCAGAAGCAGAAGAAAATTCTAATGGCTGCCTAGATGACAATGTCTCATGACCAGCTCTCACCCATAGTAGCATGAATGGACTGATCAAATCCCAAAAAATCACTTAGAAAATAACTTCTGAACTAAAGAGTATCTGTGCAGCTGTGCTGTCTGACGTGCATTTACAGCTATATCACCTTTTAAATTCTTTGCATCAGAGCAGTACAAGGGATATACTCAGCCAGATTAAAATGTGTTACATGCTTACAAGCCTCCTGACCTTTGAGTCTAGGAGAGTCCCTGGCATTTTGCTTTTTATGCTCTTTATGCCAAGCTGGACTACATGGTCTCCATGGCAGCCATCAGTTCCCTCAACACCACAAGCATAAGCAAAAGTATTGTGAACAAAGCTTGTCAAATGATCTTGCTTTTTGCTAACAGAGAACATCACTGCCTTTCACTTAAGAAAGTGAAGATATGCACATTTCCTACTACCCATTTAGAGCTCAAGACCAGGGAGCATTAACTCACAAAAGACCCACATTTGGATTATCCATAATGGTGAAAGCCCCAGGCAAATGAACTTACTTCCTACAGAGGTTAGGAAAGAATTTAGCTATTTGATTTTCAGATTAAGAAGAAATTCTTAGAAAAGTTGGTTAATCACCGTGAAGCCATATGCAAGGAAGGTTGTTGTAGGAAAAATGGTCGATTGTTAACAGGCATGCAGTGAACAGCGATTTCAATGAATTCTTTAGTGAACTAGTCTTTTCTTCTTTGGTGTCCCAACTGTGACAGGGCTAGCCATGTGGCAGTTTGAACTTTGGCTCCAGGCGATGATTACTGTTGATGTGACAATCCGACCCTGTGTGCAAAAAATAGGAAAAGGGGGCTATGGATGGATGGATGGATTTTCTTCTTTAGTATCCTTAGGTTCTACTACTGTGGTGGTGGTGGTGCTGTGGTAGCGTTGTCGCCTCACAGTAAGACGTTGTCCTGTTCGATTTTCAGCTAGACCGTCTTCTGTGTGGAGACATGCATGAATGGGTGTATTGTGCGTCAGGGCCGGCAACTCGGCACATAAAAATCTACTGCCAATCATTAGTGGACCGGAGTTCTGCTGTGGCGACCCCTAACTGGGAAAAGTCGAAAGACACAACAGTGTCCTTAGGTTCTACTGTGATAAATAAAGTAATCACTAGCCAGAGTTTCCTCTTTGTAAATGGTTTGACTATTTCTTTGTTGTATTTCGATTTTGGGTGTGCTGCAACAGATCATTTAAACCAAAGCCGCTGCTAACTATGATCATGTTTTAATTGCTTGTCTAAGCTGCATTTAAAATGTATACCTCTGCCTCATGGATTAGGTCATGGTTGACCACTACGAGCAAACAAACAAATAAATAAATAAATTGTAGCTGTTTCCCTATAAACTGAACTAACAGTCTCAAACCAAGCTCTAACTGTTGTAACAAACCAAAAGAGAACTGAAGCAAATGCTTCTGGTTGTTTGTGACTATTTGATCTTACTAAAGGCATTATGATCAGAGAGCTTCCTTCATATATAATATTTTGGCTCCTTACCTGACAAGATTTATAGTTTATGCTGAGTTCATAGATCAAACAATAGTTCAGATTGTTAGGGGCTAATTGCAGTGCTGGTACTTTCTGACCTCTTTATGGGATATATCAGTGCTCTGTCTACTTAAGAAGATATTTTTGGATATTGTCTTTGCTGACTTCTGGCCAAACTCTAACATGGCCTTTTTGGGTGAAGTACTGACAGGATTTTGGCAGTGCAAGTTGAAGAATTAATTACAATTCTTTACCCATAAAATCCTTCAAGTCAGATATCTGGAAAAGGTAACACAATGTTGCAGCTTTTATACAGTTGTTCAGTCACAAAGATTCAACAAGGGATTGCTAAAAACTTTCAGATTTAGTGTTCTTTGATATGCCAAAGGATCGGATGTAGTAGGCCTTGGGCTTCTGATTGACTGGCTATTTCTGGCTTGTGTGCAAACTGCTCAGATGATATGGCTATGTCTTGGAGTACAACCTCAGAAGTAAAATGTTCAGTCATTGTTTCTTGCACAGGAATGCATACTTGAGCCAGTGCTGTTGAGGATCGCAGTGGGGGGCATAAAAGGATGGCGAGGTACCACCAGTGTACAGATAATGCATACTGCGTGACAGTATTTTGCACCTATGTGTAGGCACACAGTGCCAGCAAGTAGTAAAAGGAGCATTACTTAGTCAGTGCTTATCTGTAGTCCATGACTGTGTGTCAGCAAACTGGATGTCACTGAAAACAAGTAGGACCAGTCCCATATATGGGAGTCTGCTAGTATATTGTGTGCTGTTTTGTTTCTGAGGAATGCTAAACTCTACCACACTAACTGGAAACAAAGCCTCACAATAATATTGGTGATACAAATGCCCTGGTGTTCCCAGTTGTATGATCATTTTGTAACTTTTGAGAAATATTTGAGATAAAATGCTGGATTTCTCAACAGGATATTGCAATTCATGTGACCATCTTACAGCCTGTAGGCAGGATTATTGCAATGCTCCCTACTAAGGGCTTTCTTACATACACAGGGAATGCTACATGTTTTGAAGAAAGTTGCAAATAGAAGCTACTACTGTCTGCCAGCAAGTCTGATATGTCATAACTGTTGGTCAGTTTCTCCAGTCATATAATAAGGCATTGTTACAGGACCCAGAAGAAAAGCTTAAGTCATCTGTTAAGAGTCTGTATCTGATCAGATTAAGCATTGTCCAATATTCATCTTATTAAGACCCAGCTAAGGTCCTATCTCATTCCTCTGGCTTTATGAGATGCAGTAACTTTTCTAGATATGATTAGTATTTAATTTGTGTTTTATTACTGGACAAAACAGTGGTGTAGTGGTCACCATTGTTACCTCACATCACTTCGTTTTCCAGTTCATTTCAGTTCATGTCTGGGTTGTCTTCTGTGAAGAGTGCATGTCTTCCTGTCCTCCCAGAGTCTATGTGGGTTTTTATTGGGGACACTAGTTTCCTCCTACATTCCATAGACATGAAGTAAAGTGAACTGGTGTCATACCTCTCAACTGTACAGATTTTCACAGAATGTCCAGATTTTTACCTTATATGTTTGATGCATTTTTCATAAAATTGTGGTTTTCTGGCAAATTAGTGGCAGATCATTAAATACTGAAGTTAGAAAATAATGGCAGACATTTGAGTTTCAGACTTCAAACCTTTCAGAAAATTCTTCCTAATGTAAAACCTGTTATTGTATCAACTTTCTAAGTTTGTAAGAGCAATATTTAAAAATTGTCCCTATTGTTGGCCCTTTGTCCCACTTTTATTAATGGCTTTGTCCAGTTTTTGCTCTAAGAGGTTGAGAGGTATGCTGGTGATCCTCCTAATTGTAGTAGGTGTGTGAGTTATGTGTGTGTGTGTGTGTGTGTGTGTGTGTGTGTGTGTGTGTGTGTGTGTGTGTGTGTGTGTGTGTGTGTGTGTGTGTGTGTGTGTTTTCATCTGAGTGCATATGTGAGGATGTGCATGCTTGCACTTCTGCAGGTACTTGTGTGTGTGTGTGTGTGTGTGTGTGTGTGTGTGTGTGTGTGTGTGTGTGTGTGTGTGTGTGTGTGTGTGTGTGCGTGTGTGCGTGTGCGCGTGCGTGTGTGTACGTGTGTGTGTGTATATGCATATACATGTGTTTGTGCACTCCCTGTGATAGCCTGGGATTTTATCCAGTAATAAATTCTCTGCCTTTTCTCTACTCAGTGAAAGGACAGAATCTGACTTCCCTGCAACTCTACACTGGATAAAGTAGGTAACAAAGAATAAATTGCTGTATTGTTAATGGTTGATTTATGAGTTTTATGAGTTTTAAAATGTTTCATTAGTTTAATGGTTCATATATAATATATGATGTTTTGTTGGTCTGATCTAATGTGAAGCATTGTCATATTTTAATATAGTATAATGTAAAAATAGAATGATTTATTTAGTCAGTTAAAACAGCAGGTATGATTGCTGCATAGTCAGTAACAATATCTGTTCTTTCCTGAAAATGATTTCCATTTAGCAGGTGTTTTCATTACTAATGCTTCTGTGCGACTGTGTTAGATGTTTTGTCTTATATATATTGCATTCATCGCCACTCAATGGCTTACTAATGTAGTCACCTAAGAAAAAAAGGTGCTAGATTCTTGTATTTCTGACGTAACTTTCCCATTATGAGTATGTGACACATGATCCTTTGCCTGTTGGTTTATAGCTTCTGAACAGTTTATTTCATGAGTGATTCTACCTTTTCTCCAGAGCAGGAACTAGAATGTCTTTAATTTTTTTCCAATAAGCCATGGAACCATGTTTGCAAATACATTATTTCAGGTTTTTATTTTCATTAGTACAAAGCCAAATAAAGACTAGATGATACCTTCTAAGTAAACCATACCAGCATAAACATTTTAATTAACTAAGATTCACCCTCTGCTGAATGTTAAGAGCTGCACTTGTTTTTATTTTCCATTATTACTTAGGAAAAATACAATAAAGCAAAAGCTTTGTAATATCACATACAAAAGAAATGGAATGGAAATGAAACTGCTTCATTATGGTTTTATGGTTTTCAGCACTTTGTCAGAGCTGACAGAGGTGTTTTAGCCTTTCCAGTGGTTTGCTGTAAGTTCTATAGACCATTTGTAGGACTATCTCCCAATTAAGTCACAGCACACAGCATTCTAAGCATATGGGCATCTCTGCAGAATCTAAACATGCTTCATTTTAATGTCATCTGTTGCCCTTCTTTACACAGGCTTTCACTGAAACTTCATTCATAAATACTTATCAAGTCAGAAACAGTATCTCTGCTATTCTAACATATTCCTTGCCACTTATGTATAAATTGAAAACATGAGCTGCATCGAATCCAATAGAGTTGCATAGTTAAAGAAAGTGCACTGTGATTTCATACATAGCTTCTGAAGAAAATGCAGACATTTAGATAAAAGGCCATTCTCCCTGAAGCAAGAATATGGTTGTTTTGCAGTAGAAGCCTAGGGTTTAGGTAGAAATTCCAAATAAAAGAATAGCTGTGGCAAATTGCCAGTTATTTCTCTAAATCATTTAATGACTAACAGAAGAGAGCAAAGTCAGATGTCTAATGGAGTTGGAATGTTTTTCATTAGACGGAGAGCGAGAAAACGAAAGAGGGGCCTTTCAAAATGTAATTCAGATTTCTGTATGACGAAACAATAAAAAACATGTGACAGCTCTCTCCCAAGTAATCATTAAAAAATGCCATTCCGTTATACTCCATTCATCTTCCCCATCTAGGGATTTTTTTCCTTTCAGATGGGTTAAAGGTGTTTTTATATATAACAAGGTAATCGCATAAATGGCTAAGCTATATCTTGCAGGAGGCAAAGGTAAATATATGCCTCAGTTCTCCCCAGATCTACCACTGGCATAAAACAGGAAAACTTGCATTAAGCCCCAGGTCTCTGGCTGTACTACAGGCATTTCCATCTCCCACACACTCGCTGCTCTTTAATCTTGGCTTCTGGGTCTTTTTATGTTTGCTTTTCAGCACCTTTGACTTGAAATGTCTGCACACATTATCAGTCATAAAAAACGAAAAGAGAAGTATGCTGCGGGAATCAGACTGTCAGCATACAGAGTAACGAGTTTAATCCTTCATGCTTAATAGGCATAATTAATTAGGTTTGGGTTTTATTTGTTAAAGACAAACTGCTAAGAAAAACCTGGATGGCTGTCATTAGATTCGTGCTGCTCTGTTTTGCAGATTATAGTGTGCCAAAGGCAGTTACATTCACAGCAGGCTTCACGTGATGAAAACACTCAGTGTTACCCACTCGACAGTTAACCATTTTGGGTTTAATGTTTGCAAAACTGAGAAGAATAGTGAAATAGTACCAAGAGTGGAAAAAGTGAGAAAAAGCAAAGAAAGCAAAAAAAGAAAGCCAGAGGAAAAAAGAACTTTCTACACATTGAATTGCTGAATAATTTTAGGCCCATAAGAAGTGGTAACAACTTCTTGATATGTAGAAAACTTAATCAGAAATAAGAAGGATGAATATTGTGGGCATAAATCAGTTAAGCACTGATAGTTTCAGTGTTTTGTTTCAGTCTAACACAAAAGTGTCTTTTGATTAATGCCTGTAGGATACCTTAATCTTTTAGGCCTGGTCATTCATGCACTATATTTTCATTATGTAAAATGCTTTGGCATAATGTTACTTAAACCTCTAGTTTATTTAGACTTGCCTGACAATGCTTTCATAAGCCCTAAATTCAACATTTAGCCCTCTTTTATCTCCCCATATAGCGTTTCACTCAGATCTTCTTTTGTATATCCTTTCTACTCTGTGGATCAAGTATAATTCACAAACTGACTGAGATGCATTAAATGGTCATTTTTACCTCTTTCGTACATAAATTGCCTGTCAGGGTGCTTGCCCATGCTTACTCAGTTATCTTAACTAGTAATGTAAGACATGCCAGTTTAGTCAGTCAGGTCATTTTTATTCGCAACAGAGCGGATCAGCAAAACTGATGTTAACAGTTCAGCATCTCACATCCAAATGAACTCTAGCTTAGAAAATACAGTGCATTATGGAATATGCACATTCTTAAAAGATAACACCATGCACTATTCTAAAACTGACAATGGCTGTGTTACATGTATGCATAACATATGTAAACATTTTAGCAACTTTATTTCAATTATTATACCCTCCAAGAGAAAAATACCCCTTTTTTGGAATTATGAAGTATAGTTGTCTACAACTAATGCACCATGCAGTCATCACTCTGGACTAATCCTGCAAAAGCTTGTGGTTAATATATATATAAACAATACAATTATTAATGAAACATTGAAAAATGCATTATTGTCAAGAATGTGCAAAGTCACTTAACTTTCCCCATAACTCTGTCATAGCTCCTTCAACATACACATCTCTTCATCACTAGTCGTAGCTCAAACCCATTTCATTGGTTCTCTGGGGCACTGTAACCAATCCAGAACTAGCCTGGCTATTATTTGTTGGCTAGTCCTGGTTGTTACATGGATTATTTCAATGTCATAAGAGTAAAAGTCTACCACTGTGAGGTAGTTTTTTCCATCAAATTCACATACGTCAGCAGCTACCTTTTGCCATAGACCTTGAGAGAGCCAGTCAGGTGTAGCACAGTTTAAACAGAAGAGTATTTATGAGAGCATAAGAAATATTAACCAACTGATAACATATGCTGAGTCAATATACACAGCCTCTGCAGAAGTAAAAGTCATCTGAATAATTCTACATTAAAGAGAACTATTACTGAGGCAGAAGTTGCTGTTGGCAAACAACTTTGCATTTCAGGGATTTACTTAAACGTGCAGTGCCTGTTTCCCTGAAGAATAAATTACATATTTTACACTAAAAAAATGGAGTGCTGGTGATATTGCCTTAACACTTCCTGAACTAGATCAGGTAAGTGACAGGGGATGGCTGACAAACAACTACAACAAGTTCATTGTTACTAGGAGGAGCCTAACCCAAATTCCCAGTTGCTCCAAAATACTGTCCAGTTATGTCACGTGATCAAAGTCACAAAGTAGGTAAATGAAGGTGGGAAGATTCAAACCCTGCATCCCTGCCACAGAAAGCAGTTCACTAACAAGTCAGAGCCTTAGTCCCCTGCTTTAACTTCCAGAGTAACAGCTTTTAACTAAATGCAGAAACTCTTTACAATTCAGTCTTGTAGAGAAGAATGTATCACAGTAATATGCAACGAGTATGTAATGGATGCTGAAGATGAGACAGTTCTGGTCATCACTCCAAATAATGCAGACTACATGACCTGATAAATGTCAACCCCTTTGCAGTTGCTGGAGGCTGTGAAGAAGATACTGGAAAATTATATTATTAAAATGCAAAATAGTTAGACTATATTGTATAATCCAGACCTATTAATGAATTAATTTATTCTTGTGTACAATGAATAAAGCAAAACAATTACACACAAAATAAATGCTTGCAGCAGCTTTTGTTCAACAAGCCACAAGTCATACAAAAATCAGAAATGTTACTGCATGTAGAATTCTGGGGGGGGGGGGGGGTTGGGGGGTCTGACACCTACATCTAATTTTTGGGTCTATATTAGAACACCGAACATTCAAAATTTCAAGTGTTCTAATATCGAACCCTATGAATCGAAAATTGAAAACATCAAACATTCAGAACAGGAAATGTTTTCCTAGGGAAAAAAATTTGCTGTTCCAAAACACATACACACAACACAAGTACACCAAACAAACAGCAATCCACACACATACACCTAAACTCTTAAACCTAACCTTACACTAAACTATACGGACACCACTAACTATCCACTTACCTTAACCCAAACCCTAACCCTAAGGTCCATCACTATCGCACAGTCACCTCACCCGCGCCCTAACCCTAACTCACCTAACCCGTCCTAACCCTCACGTCCACACAATCGCACACTTACCTGAACCCAACCCGTAACTTTCCACCACAGCGCTGAAAATACCGAAGCAATAGAAACAGACAACCAAATTCTTTCCCTAGGAAAACATTTGTTTTTTGATTTCTTCTATATTTTCAGCGTTCGCTGAAAATGGGTCGATATTAGAACACTTGAAATTTTGAACGTTCGCTGTTCTAATATAGACCCTAATTTTTGACCTGCCTATCTCTTCTTTGTCATCAGACATAGCCATCCCTTTTGACATCACTTAATACAGGTCTGACATACTTGAATAGCTAATAATGCTGTATTGTTGCCACATAACACCAACAGTCAACAGAGCCTTGTCATGGACAAATGGGTCCACGTGCAGGGTAACAAATCATCCCCTGCCAGCCATGTCAATATTCAATACCTTGGCTCTGTCTCCCAAGCTGCCATAAACACAGTTCATAGGGGTGACAAGAAGAGTTAAGTAGAAGCTGATGGGGGGTAGAAGATAGAGTAGGGAAAAGATAGGGGTGACAAGAAGAGTTAAGTAGAAGCTGATGAGGGTAGAAAATAGAGTAGGGAAAGATAGGGGTGACAAGAAGAGTTAAGCAGAAGCTGATGGGGGTAGAAGATAGAGTAGGGAAAAGAACCTGAATGAGTTTGACTAAAAAGATTTGTGTTGTAGGATGTTATAGGCAGAAATAGGTTGAGGATTTCGATGGGAGTAGAGCATGAGAATTACCAGGTAGCAGATACATTTTGCTTTAGCTGATTTTTGAATGATTAAGCATTTTCACTTTGTCTAAAAGCTTGGGGTATAGAGTTCCTAATTTTTGTGTAATTGGAGTGGTACATTGTGTCTACAGTGGAGTTCTTGGACTTGCTTACAGTCAATAACTGCTTGTCAATAGACCATAGTTGTCTGGTGGGGTTATACTGCTGGAGCATGTTGGTTAGGCTTGGACACTTTTCAGGGAGGTGTAGGAGTTTGTGGGTGGTCACTAACTGTGAGTGAGTTAGGGAGTGTCATAGCTCAAGCTACTGAAGTTGTTTTAGAGGTATAAAGTGACGAGGTCGGTAGCTGAGGTTTGAGGCTATTTTGTTGTAACACTGGTCCACTAATGACAGTGAGGTGGAATGCAGGTTGATGACTATGGGGACAACATAAAGAAGGGCCGGGAGAAGGAAAGAAGATGCTTTGATTGTTCTCACTTTGTCTGTTAAATATGCTTTGATCTTGTAGAGTGTTCCTAGTTTTTGGTGAGTTCTCTTTATTGATTGTTTTACATGGTAGTTGAATTTCAGACTGTCATCAGTGATGACTCCTAATAGCTTGAGGTTAGTTACTAGTTCTATTGCAGTATTATTGGAAAAGAGGATGGTAAATTGTTGTCTGTGTGGAGCTAGCTGTTTTGAGGTGAATAGGATCAGTTTTCTTTTTAGGGGGGATTTAATAGTAATTGCGAGTCTGTTAGCAATGCCTCAAAGGAGGTAATGGATTCTTGTGTTAGATGTTGTAGTTTGTTTTAGATTATTTGCAGAACAGACTGGTGTAGAGTCATTTACACACTGTATGATGAATGTATATTTAGTTTAAGTGTGCAGATCATTGGTGGTGATATTGAACAGCAGACAACCTAATATTAAGTCCTGGGGACTCCAGAGGTGGAGATGTTACTTTCCCATTTGACTGCCTCCATCCTATGTAAGAGACAGTGATGACACCAGGATAATGATGATGATGACATTAATGGTGATGAAGATAGTTTAAGTAGTAGTTTCTGATGGGATACAGTATCAAATACCTTGGACACATAATAAGAATATTGCTGAGACTGAGTCACCATTATCTCTAATCTGGTTGACTGTAGTAATAAATAAGGTTTAGAAGTGCAGGTGTAGTGCTGTGGTGAAGGTTGTTCCCTGTAATAAAGTCGAGGACTTGCCTAGGAATATGCTTTTCTAGTATCTTTGACAGAGGGGATAAGATGGCTATATGGCCTGTAGTTATAATTGTCACTGGATTTTCCTCCTTTCTGCAAAGGTAAAATATATGGTTAGGTGTGATAAGGCTTCTGCTAGTTTAATATATTCAGCTGGTGTTTTATCTGAGGATAGGGCTGTAGTTTTGAGTTTAAGGAGCAGCCTCTTGATTGTAGCAGTAGGTACTGGTTGGAAGGTGAAGTTCTTTTGGCTACTTGGTGTTTTTTTTTTTGGAGGAGTGGTAGTAGGGATGGAGCAGGTGTTAATAAGAGTGGTAACTGTAAAAAAAGAGTGTTGAATTGGTTAGTGATATTACTTGTTTGTTTAAACATGGGCTGGGCTGTAATGATTGACCTAGATTTAGGAGATGATTTATGGCTGACCAGAAGGCTTTAGGGTTAGTTTGTTTCTCAGTTTGTAGCCTAGTATGTAAGATGATAATGAACAGGTGGTCTTTTTGCATTGTTGTGCTTCATGTTGGGGTAAATGATTTGTATGCAACCCCTTTATGTGACATGTATCAACAAACTGAAAAGATATTCTATTTGTGTTATACCTATAAAGTGGACATCTGATTTAGTGAAATTTTATCCTCCCTGAATTTCAATAATTACCAGAATTCCAAGGCAGGGTTAGACAACAAATGGGTAAGGGATTTTTGATGAATAATGACAGTGACCTATTTAGGTCCTGGTATTAATATTTGGGCAAAGCTGAATTATTTGAAAAGGATACTTTTACCTGTGTTTCTCCAGTGGTAAATTATTAGGTAAGAATTTTTCTGAACTAATAATATATGTTTTAGACTACAATCTTATTCTTTCCAAACACCTGAACAGAACAATAGGTTTATATGAGCAGCAAAACTTGACTGCACTAATGTAGTCTTACAAATAAGACTGGAGAATTATCAGCTATAGTTAGCCAAATACAACTTTCTGTTGTAGCTATCACTGACATGTGGCAATGCAGTGATGTTCAAATATTAGGATTTAATAAAAATGAATACCTAAGAACTGACACTTCTGGAGGTGGGATTGTTGTTTTTGTTCATGACTCCAGCCTCTCAAAAGTATTATGATTTAATATTGAAATGGAGTCCCTTTGCCATTGAACTTCCAGTGTTTTCAATAAAACCAGTTTACATATAATTTGTATCTGTCACTGCCAAAAAATTAATGTTGATTGACAATTCATGGCTGAAAATGTGCATTTTCAAAATTTGCTAATTCTAGGTGACTTTATTTTTTCTAATATTAACTGGGGGTGTGGAAAGTGCATATTACCAACTAAACATGAATTTTATGACTTAATGACAGCAAGATATATGGTCCAGATGATTGATGTCCTTACTCAAACTTTGGAACTATTGCTTACTAACATTTGTAATACAATTAATCATATTAAATGTCTTCCCTCATTATGTGCCTCTAATCATTTAGCTTCAAAATTTACTGTAGATTCATATATTAATACATCTAAAATGGTTATAATGAGTTATGACTGCTGAAAGATTAGTGATCAATTACTTTTTGAAGAAATTAATGACCTAGATTGGAATACTGAAGCTTCATCTGTGCCATCAGCAACTTGGCAGGTAATTTAGAGCAAATGTTCACAGCTGTTCAGTACATGCAAAAATGATTAATTGGCCAAAAATGGATTTCACCACCATGGTGGAATAGTAAGCTAATTAAATTAGCAAGGAAAAAAAAGAAGAAGCTACAAATTATTTAAACAATTTTGAATCAAGCTCTTTAAAAAATATCAAATTTTGTATATTATGGAAAAAAAATTAATTAAGACATCTAAAACCGCTTACAAAGAGGCACTGACTAAGAATACTGATTTTAACAAGTGTTACAGTATGTCAGCAGTATCAAAAAGGCTAACAATAGACTTGGTCCTATTCTTAATCAGGGTGCTATTCTCTATAGCTCTTCTAAAACAACTGATGTTTCAAATGACTGCTTTACCACCACAGTTTCATAAAATACTGTACCTGTTGGTGAAATCCAAATTCCAGATAAATCTCATACATCACTAGCAATGGTTTGTGTGAAACAAGCACTAAATACATTACAGTGTCCGTACCTCTTTATTTATTTTTACCATAATTACACATCTGAGGTGTACACAGTTAATAATAGTAGTAATCTGCTAGATATGGGTCTGGCAGGTGATGATAGAGATTGACCTTGCTCTCATGGCCAAGTTAAACAAATAAATATATAAATATATATAAATATAAATAAATATATAAATAAAACACAAACCTCAGCAGATCAGCTGATGTTAATAAATATTATTCAGGCTTTGCATAAAGTAAGCTGGAATACTTTACTGTGACCATTTTAATCATAATCTGACACTTGAACTGTATACAGTCAAGTGGCTGTAACTGATGAGTATGGACATTGGTGCATTAAAGTGACAACAGTCTGAGTGATCTTTTATGGTTGAAATGTTCTAGAATAGGTTATCTTTTTTATTGATTTGTACATTTTGTTTTACTTCGTGAAGGAAAAATGTTCATGACTACTCCAATTTAAAACAAGATCTCACAAATGTTACTTTGATAATATAAATATAATTTGAAACAGTAAGGTAGGAAAGTATACATTTAAAACATTCATGAAGGCAAATTCAGAAGAATATGTGTATTCATGCATGGGCCAAAAATGTGTGTATGGGGGGCATGGGTTGAAAACTACCCAGGGCCCAATGCTTTTCTTATGTGCATTAAGAAGATGTTGAGGCTCAGGTGTTTGTTTAAGTAGTTTACTATATACAAATACATCAGGATGGATGGCAGGAGCATTAAACTTAAACAGACTATCTAACTAACTGACTGACTACATACTTGCATGCTCAAACTCTGGCTGCTCACTCAAAATGGCACTCTTGCTGGCATGTGCTCAGGACTTATATGCATGTGCTAATCCACTGTAAAGCTTCTTAAAGGTATATCACACACACTGATCTACATCCTCCCTCTTTACTGAGCTGTCTCTTATAAACAATAACATTTCAATAGACATGCAATTATACAGACCCTAATAAAGAAAAACAACAGCTATGTCCAGGTTGCCGTGTTTCTGAAACAAGGTTTTGAGATGAGACCTGATCTCATAACATAATAGTTAGGACTGCGCTTAGCAACAGAGACAGTCACTGGGGAATGTTCTGCTTGAGGAGTTTCATGGATTTTCTCAGAAATGGGAATTGCTGACAGAATGTTCTATTGAACAGGAACACTGGACAAGTCACTCTAAGAACTAGAGTCTTTGTCACAGGCCATATGCTGCAATACTGGTTCAGACACTGGTAACAAATGCTTCTGATTTTGTCTGAATTCCACTCCTTATGATTCCACAATGTACAATCTCAGCTCTTGGCACAAACTCATCACAAATCCGATGCGATCAAAACCTTTTGATGTCTGCATCCTCACTATTTCCCCTTTTTGTAAAGAACAGAGTAGTTTGCTGGTTTTATCATAGTTAGACTTCAGGGGCATATGCTTTTTCAACAGTTGGGCTTTTACTGCTTTGTTGTTCTTAGCACATGGAACCAATAAATTACTGCTGATTGGTAGCATGGTTCTGGTATATCTCAACATAAATCTCTGGGCAGGTGAACCAAGATGTTTATCACAAGGAATGTTTCTGAGATTTAACAAGTTTAGAAAACATCAGTATTGTCACGTCTGTATTTCTCTAACCGCTGTTTTGCACTTTGAATTGCACGTTCAGCCAAGCCATTTGACTGAGGGTATTCAGGACTACTCGTAATATGAACAAAGTCCCACTCTTCTGCAAACCTCTTGAACTGCTGACTTATAAACTGTGCACCATTGTCAGAAATAACTCTGTGCAGACTACCATGGACTGAAAAATCTTGCTTCAGCTTAGTAAAACAGTACTGGAAGTTAGGTTGGAAAGTAGGTCAATCTCAAACCAATGTGAATAAGAGTCTACTAACACCAACTAATGTTGACCATTCCACTCAAAGATATCTGTGGCTACTGTCAACCAAGGTAGTTCAGGAATCTGGCTTAAATAAAGTGGTTCTTTATGTTGATGCAGCTTTGTACTATTACACACTGAAGAAGATGAAAGTTCTTTCTCAATATCTCTTGACACAGAAGGTCAAAATACTAGTCCTCTCACGCTTCTTTTGGTCAAATCAGTTCTCAGGTGGCCACTATGCAAGATATTAATATTCCCTTGTTGCAAGGACTTTGGAACAATCACCCTAGGACCTTTCATGATGATACCATGTCTGACAAAATCTCATCTCTGTATGGAAAATACAGCTGCACTTCTACTGGTAAACAAGATTGCTTTGAAGGCCATTCTCAACTGATAATGTGGTTGAGCTTCTAGAGAATTGGATCTGAAGCTGTGTGAGTTCTAAGCTCATCAAGATGTAAAGAAAAAAATTCTCACTTCCATGACCTCAAAATCAAGTAGCTCATTGTTATGCTGTTCTATGTTTTTCCTGGGTGGTCTGGATAAGGTATCAGCAAGATAAAGAAGTTTATCTTTTGTGTAAACAAGATTGAAATTATGCTTTTGCAATTTGAGCATTATGCGTTGTAATCTAGCTGGAGCTGTATGCACAGATTTTCTCAAAATAGTAACTAAAGGTTGATGGTCAGTTTCGATCTGGATAGGTCGACCACAGATATAATCATGGAACTTCGAACATGCAAACACAATTGCTAAGAGCTCTTTCTCAATCTGGGCATATTGCATCTCAGTCTGGGTACGAGTTTTCGATGCATAGGCTACTGGTCTGCCCTCTTGAAGAATGACTGCACCTGGACCAAACATAGAAGCATCACAGGAAGAGTAACTGGTCTGTGAACATTATAGTAGCTGAGAGTTGGTGGGTTAGCAATTTTCTGCTTCAGGACATCAAACACTCTTTGGTGCTGTTCTGATCATGACCAAATTACATCTTTGCATGTCAGCTCTCTTAACGATGCTGAAAGTTGACTTGCCTAGATAGTTGACCATGCCAAGAAAACGTTGTAGGGCTTGGACATTGTCTGGAGCTGGCATCTCAATAATTGCTGTTTGCTTTGAAGGATCTGGTCATAAACCTGAACTTATAAACAAGTGACCAACATAAGTAACTGCTTGTAGCCTGATTTTGCACTTTTGAGGCTTCAGCTTAAGATTCACTTCACATGCACAAACTTTCTTGAGGTTTCTGTCAGGTTCGACTTCACCATTGCCTCCTACTAGAATATCATCTACTATAATAGCACAGTGATAGCCAGAAAAAAAATTCTCCATTGGATGCTGAAAAGCTTCACTGGCAGAATTTATTCCAAATGGCATTCTCATAAATCTGTATCGTCCGAATGGTGTACCAACTGTGGTTAATAATGAAGATTTTCGGACAAGCAATATTTACCAAAATGAACTCTTTCATCTAAGACAGAAACAACAGTGGCATTTGACATGAGGGCAGCAACCTCTTCAACTGTGCACATTGGATGATGAGGCCTTTTTAATGTTTTGTTCAGATCTCTTGGATCAATACATATTCTGATATCATCTGAGCTTTTCTTATGAAATACTACCATGGAGGATACAAATTCAGTAGTTTCTTATACTGGACAAATTACTCCTAGCTGCACCATTCTGTCTAGGTTGGCATTGACTCTGCTTTGCATAGCTACTGGCTCGTGGAGTACACAACTGATAGTTTGCCTAGTTTGTCTGCAAAAATATCAGCATACTCAGAAAAAATTGTTTGGGCAAAATTTGAGCTGTTGTCATGAAGGTTTACATGGTGAACTTCTTTATCAAGTGAAAGCAATCACATTTTCAAATTGTTTCTGAGGCCTAATGATGACTGCATGTGTCTCTTGATTATGAAAAAATTGCAAGTCATAGCTATTCCCAGCAGAATAACATGAACGCTCTACTGAGCCTTTGGTATGAATCTCTTCACCACCATAAGCAACAACTTTTGCACACTTTAACAAATCAAGTTGTTCTGCAGCATTTAATCTAGCAAGTGTTTATCCTGACATAACATTGCACTTTGAGCCAGTATCTACTTTGAGCTCTACAGGACTCCAGTTAATCATGTGACTGGTCTGATCTGAAACAGTTTCCACTAGATGAAGCAGTTTCGTACTTTAACTCTACGTTTCTTGCTATCCTTGATAACCATGGTCCTACTTGTACTATCAGAACCAATAAAAAAGTAGCACCATGGCTGTCAAATGATACCAGACAAAAAATCGTACATAGAAATAAAGCTTGGGCCTCTTGGAGAACCACTAAATCCCCAAAGGTCCAACTTATATATAAACAACTAAGGAATTATACAAAAAAGTCTATTATGCTACACAAAAAAACTATTACTGTCATGTGCAACAGAATCACCAAAATCATCTTCCAAAATTTTTGACTAGTAAAAATAACCTTCTCCACCCAGGACATTCGTTTTACCCCTACCCCCTTGACTACCCTCCAAAATCCTCTAGAAAATGATGCTAACACCTTTAACACTTTCTTTACGGAAACTATTCAATCCCTTGCCAACAAACTAGCTCCCAATAGCCCAAGTCTTACTGACTCCACACCCAATACTCAACTCTTCTTCAACTTTCAACCAGTACCAACATCACTTATCATGTCACTAATCAAGAAACTGAAACCCACAACCTTATCGGCAGACCTCCTCCCAACAGAGTATCTTCAAAAAGCCGCAGATAAAATAGCATATCCCATTTCAATACTAATCAATAGAACTATTGTTGATTCTTATACCCCCTCCATTTGGAAGATCTCCCACGTTATTCCTCTCCATAAAGGGGGTAGTTCCACTGAACTTTCAAATTGCAGGCCTATAGCCATCCTGTCACCCTTGGCTAAAATTATGAAAAAATGTATCCATAAATAACTCCTACCCTATCTCAGTCTGAACAATCTCCTAGTCCCCTCCCAGCACAGATTTAGACCATACCACAGTACAACCTCAGCCCTTCTTTCCTTCTCTCATACAAAAAAAATCAAAACCGTAATAATAACAAGCTTTCCTCTGCCCTCTTTCTAGTCTATCCAAGACGTTTGACATAGTAAACCACCAGCTACTCTTATGGACACTAAAAACACTCTCCATAGATAACCAGGCAATTCACTGGTTTCAATCCTATATACAACAAGCTGTACTATGGAAGGAAAACTTATCCTTCCTATTACCAATCACCCTTGGAGTCCCTCAGGGGTCTATATTAGGCCCCCTCCTATTCTTCATCTTCATTAACGATCTGTATACAGTCATCCCGAATGCAACTCGTATTCAGTATGCAGATGACTCTGCCCTAGTCTTTTCTGCTACCTCCCCTACAGACTTACAGACTTTATCCCAAAACACCTTTAACAAAGTAGAAAACTGCCTCACTGATCAGTGTCTCCTATTAAATCCAAATAAAACAAAGCTGTTACTCTTCACCCCCACTAGTAAGGTCTCTTTGCCATAATTTACCATAAAATCTAACAACGGCACCATAATTTTCCCAGAACCAATTACTAAAGTATTAAGTGTAATAATCAACAATAATCTTAAGTTTGATGCTCACATCGACCAGACTATTAAAACAGATTAAGATTAAACCATTCCTAACCCCATCTGCTAGGACTGTGATTGCCCATACACATTTACTATCAACCCTTCTTTACGCCTCTCCTATTTTCACAAACCTAAGTAAATCTGACCTCGATAAACTCACTAGCTACTATAATAATATTGCCATATTTGCTGCAGGTTCAGTATATAGAACACATCACTCTCTTAAACTTGAATCGCTAGGCTGACTAGAACTACCCTGCCAACTTCAGTATAACCAATTAATAATTGTTCACAAAGTTCTCTACCAATCAGAAAGCACACCCATACTTAAAAATATTATCACCCCCTACAGTAACCTAAAAACACTCTGCTCTTCCAACAGAATGCTAGTACAAACTGTTATATCCAACAGCTTAGCTGTTGAATCATTATTTACCAACTCTGTTGGCAAAACCTGAAACTTACTTCCTGCTGAACTTACTGCAGTCTCCTTCTTAATTCAATTTAAAATATCTCTGAAAAAAACACCTAAAATGCATTGGTTATGCCCCTGTACAAACCCTGACTAACCACTTCTCAATTACTATGTATCACTGAAAACCTTGGCTACATGTAGAAACTTTCATTATCATAACTGTGATACATCAGCTGTTTTAGAAGATTGATTACATGTCTCTTATCTATTGGAATGTATGATAACTTGCACAACTATGTACTACTAAAAATGAATGTGTTCTTGCATAAAAGTTAATAATTGTAAATTTTTTTCTGTATGTATTCCAGCAAATCTGGAATGTATATGTATGTGTTCTTGTATAAAAGTCTATAACTGTAAAGTTTCTCTGTATGTATGTGTGTCTGGAGCTTTTCTCCCTGGGCCTCCACTGAAAATAGACCTATATCCAGTCTGACTTTCCCGGTTAACAAATGTAAAATAAATAAAATAACATAAAAAATAATCCAAATAGTACAAAATACTTCATTCTTTGCCCATAAATCTACTGCATTGACTGTTTCACCAAGCACAGACACACCATCAACATAAAAAGTAGCTTTCTAACTGATAAACTTGCCTCTTGGACTGCCCTCTTTAAATAAAAGAATGTAACTTATTTGATTTACAAAATCTTTTGAAATGATTCTTCTTATTCCAAGAATGGCACTGCTGACCAAAAGCTAAGCTCTTTTCTCTTTTGGGTTCATGATTTCCACCACAATTACGACAGTTGACTATGAAGCTAGGTGAGAGCACGTTTTGACTTTGTTGACTCACCCTTATGCTTCACTAAGCATGCCCTGGAATTTGCTAGAAAGACTTAGGGTTTCCCAAGGACTGTTACAAGACCTGCAGTAGTTGTCATGTGCTTGGGCCTATTTCATTTAACCACATGCTGCATACTTAGGGTTTCCCAAGGACTGTTACAAGACCTGCAGTAGCTGCCATGTGATTGGGCCTATTTCATTTAACCACATGCTGCATACTATCAACATGAGCTTTGTCAATGTGCCTTCTACAGCAATTCTCACATTAAGTATACATGTGTGCTTTTCTGTAAGCTCATATATATGACAAATCTCACTGGCCTTATTCAACATTAAAGAACTGTCTTGAAGCAACATCTTCCTCACTGTGTCATTATTAATACCACATCATCAGCTCATCTCTCAAATCACCAAATCTGCATGTTTAGCTTTATTTCTCAAGTTAGTTATATATGCTGCAAAAGTTTCCCCAGGCTTTTGATCCCTTATGTAAAATAAATGCCATTCCATTGTAATATTCATTTAGGGGTTACACATTTCTCTAAATTTATGTTTTAAGCACTCTGGACTTTCCCTTGTGTCAGCCAGTACCATTATATGGTGGTTTTCCCCCTCACCTGCAAACACAGCAGGTGCACACACAAATGAATGGTCTCTTTCAATAGCCTCTGAACAGCTAAATTAAATGAATGCTCACTTTCAATGGTCTCTGAGCTAGCTAAATTAAGCAGAATAAATGGCTTTATATGTGTGTCTTTGTCAGAAAAAGCAGCCTGTATGAAAATATCATATTACTGCTCAGACACTCTCCAATTTTCTGCAATATTGTTATCAAGCACAAGCAGTGCGGGTTTGTGAAGTCCTTCAGCCATGTCCACTGATTATAGTAAAACACAAAACAAAATGGCTCTTGTAATTATGTATGAACATTCACACACACTGGATACTTGTAATAATATTTAAATGCACAATAAGCAAACACTGCACACTTTGGATATTTTGAATAGCTTCATTTAATACGAAAAAGTAGCACATAGTGAAAAAATATGATAATTTTCCCTTTTTTACACATTTTATGTGATTCAAATATTGTTCCAAACATTTTCATAACTATTTCAAATATTTTTATCACTATGTCACAGTTTATTTAATAAGAAAGTTGTTTTAAGAGTTCTGAGTGCTTTGTTTTATATTTATAGCAAAATAAATAATTTAAGCAAGTTTTAGTACCTGGAATTTGTTTCTGACCTGTTTTGTGAGTCATTTGAGCAGTAGGGATGATCCTGTATATTCCTCCAACTCTAACCAGTTGCCTCATGGCTGTAACTCTGGATCCCATTCTGACATCATGTCACTCGTCTTATGTGTTAAGAAGGCATTGAGGCTTGGATGTTTGTTTAAGTAGTTTATTGTATAAAAATACATCAGGATGGATGGCAGGAACATTAAACTTAAACAAACCATCTAACTGACTGACTATATACTTGCATGCTTGCATGCTCTCACTCTGGCTGCTCACTCAAAATGGCACTCTTGCTTGCATGTGTTCGGTACTTATATACATGTGCTGACTCACATGAAAGCTTCTTAAAGGTATATCACATAATCTGATCTACACAGGGTGCACTTAATTTACAATGTCTTAACATGTTAGCATACAGTAAGAATACATAACACCTTAGTTAGTAGATTTAACCATAAAAGAATACATTTTTTAATTATTTTAATATATTTACCCATAAAAGAATATGTTTTTGTTTGGTGACCATAGTTTTCTTACATAACTTCCTGTTACAGTATATACAAAATCCAAAGATGTACTAACTAGGAGATAAAGTGAATACTCAGTTTCACAAAAACTGATTATTCTCTTTACTTCAAGGTAAAGTGACTTGGGAGTTAATATATTCTCAGTGGTGATATGAGGGTGCAGTTACTACCTTGGTTGGTGCAGAGGACACAGCTCCATTGCAGAAATTACTGTTTTAATATATAACTCTAAAACTTAAAATAATAAATAAAAAATCTACTGTATTAATCTCTCACTGTTTCTTTTAAGATTGATTGCCCCACTTCACAATTAATTTGATCAAGACATGTATACATGCATTGTAGAATGGTGCAAGAGTTGTACCATATGATGAAAATACACTGTTATGTAAAGCAAACATAAATGACCAAGTAGGGCAATGTTGCATGTAGGTAGTCAGCTACACACCAGGGAGAGCATGCAGGCAGGATGCAAAAGTTACAATGTCAGCTCAGTGGTGCAGAGGAAAGAATATGTAATAGACCAAGGCAACTGTCTTGCACTGTCATGCTCAAAGCTCATGAGAATGTATACCATTGTCACAACAAGTAAAGTAAATATGCATTTGCTGCAGCTGGCTGTTGCAAGCCACCACATAGTTATTAAGTATAGCAGACAGATAGAATGGTAAATAGAAACTGAGTTATGTAAAGGCAGAGAGAGAAGGAATGATGGAAAGTGTAAAACAGAAAGAGGAAAGAAAATGGGAGGGGTGGGTTAGTACACAGGGGGCAAAACAAAACAAAATCAAACATGAAATAGTAAAGATAAGCAGAAAATGACTGGCAGGGGGCAAAAAAAAATCAAACCTGAAACAATAAAGATAAGCAGGGAATAACTGGCTTACACAAGGAATGAGAGATATGGTACACAAATAAATACACAAATAGAGAGGAGTCAAATATCTGAGGATAACATGGGGTATGAACAGCAAGCATGTCAGCTGGTGACTGGCATAGAGGGATATTACTGGGATCTGGTGATGGAGATCCTGAGTCTGGGTGGCCAGTGGTATGGGTCACATTCTTGCCTTTTGGTCCAATTGCAAGGACCAAATCCACAACTGACTGCAGGAGAGGCTGATGTGCAGCAACACAGTGTGGCAATGCCCAGTCAAATGCCCTCTCCACTACTGCACAACAGCGAAAGTGCCGAAATGTTGAAGGTCCATTTTTGAGATTGCAGTACAGTGAAGATTGGGATATTTGCTCTTTCCTCACTGTAGTGTGATCTCGGAGTTGGAATATATATTTAGCATGGGGGGGTGTAGCCCCCCACAATGCCAAATTCGAATTTTGGCATTTTCGCTGTTGTGAGCGTTCGACATTTTGCGTCTTCGATGTTATCACCTAAAACATAGTATGTACATAAAGGGATTGACATGGGTACATAATGTTTGTGGCTGTAAGTATGTGAACTACCAGTGTAACTGCACTTACTTGCTAGGTGACCCTATGGAGGTAACTCATACCTCTCAACTGTACAGATTTTTGCAGAATGTCCAGATTTTTGCCTCATATTTTTGGTCTGTTCCTCATAAAAAATATGTTTTTTGACAAACCACTGGGATGATCAAAAGGTTAAAGTCACTAAATAATGACATCCATTTGAGTTTAAATTTATACGAGCAATATTTAAAATGTGTCCCTATTTTGGGGGCTTTATCCCCTCATTATGTCAGGCTTTGTCCAGATTTCTTGAGTTAAGAGGTTGAGAGGTATGTGGAGGTTCTTTGTGCAGGAAGCTATGCTACAGGTGACCTAAATGCCAGATGTAAAATTAAGGCCATTGCCAGGATGCTGTGCACAAACAGTTTATATCAGACCCTGCATGTTGCATATTACCTGGCAGTTGATGGAACAGTAATTCTTCCTATTTATACACTATTCATGATTACCAGATGTGGCCTTTATTGCCACATATGTGCATTCTATAGCTCCCAGTACTTTGTGGAGGTGGATGATGTTGAAGAAGACATGCATAATAGTGTCTCTCTTCCCTGCTGCACTGAGTAAACAGATGTGATCATCCACATGTACATGAAATTTATTGAGGAATGTCTTGAATATTCTGCAGTTCCTTTGGTATATCCAGTGTGTATCCCATTTTGTCTTCTAAAGGTCCCTGTAGCTAGAACGGCAAGAGCTACACATACTCTGGTAGCCACTAGTATGTGAAGGCCAAATATTCATACATATGTTGACTGTGGGCCATATATTCAGCCAATGGTCTTATATTATCTTTATCCACACAGCTACCCCATCAGCTGCTAGCCAATTAGCTGATAGTATGTTATACTGTGCTGCAATTATTTTCAATCTCACTGCTTGGTACTGTGTTACAGTCCCATTTTGAAAGCAAGTGGCACTTATGGATATCAATAGCTGCTGCTACCCCTATGATTTTTGTCACTTCTTGCTAAAAAGTTTTGGCATGCTTTTTGCCTTTATACTCAGAAGCATCTACTTTTGTATGCCTTCATTACTGATGATTATGTATTGCTACATTTTTACAGAGACACTCATTTGCATATCATTATGCATTCATTATAACACACATCTTCATTTGGACATCACCATATAATTATTTGCATAGCCCTTTCCCCACACCTTTTTGCTTGTTGCCATTTAACATTAGCTAGTTCTATGAATCAATACTTAGCTGACCATGCTGACTTTTGACACAGTAACACACTATGTACTGCACAACTGGACCATGAATACTCACCATTATATCTTTGCATTAAAATTTCTTGTTCATCTATACAATCATAAGATTATAAAAAAATCAAGGCAACTGAGTCTTGTGACCAGTTACCCTTTGCCAGTACCCACTCTTAGACCATACTTCCTCTCAGAAAGAGGGATAGGATTTCGTGAATACCCATCCAATCATCCAGATCCTGTTTGGAGGAAGGCAGAGTATCAGTCTGCTTAATTTGTAGAGGACGCCTATTCCATACATGGAGGAAGTATTGTGTAATGAACCTATCTGTCTACCATGTTTTAGTTGTCTGCTGGTGAAGATTTAATTCCCTGGTACTGCTGTTTGGGGACTATTTGATTTTTGGAGATACAAGAGACCCAGAAACACCAAGTGCCTAATGGCATGGAAAGCAAGATGGATCTCTCCATAGGTGTCTATAAAATACTGAATAAAGGGATGATGTTTCCATTCATTCTTGGTAGCTTAGGGTTTTTAAGGTAGGGGTCTTCTTAGTTAGGGGCCTCTGGGATCTTTCCAGGTCTTTGATATTTCTAGTGAGGTACATCCCAAGGGGGGGTATTATGTTCAGTAATTTGTCTTATCAATGCTAAAAGTAAGGGGACAATGGCCTCTTTAGATCCACTGGCAATTAAGTGCACTAAGTAGTAGGACTTTTGGATTTCTTTTGCTACATGATGTTCAAAGGAGAAATTATTATCAACCCAAGGTCCAAGGTTCCTACAACATTCTCATTTTGAAGTGAGCTATTTTGTCAATGTTGTATGCTGGGAGGATGGGAGTATCTACCAAATGTAACAATATCATGCCTTTTAGCATTTAATTGAGCCTGTTTTAGTACACCCCATATCTCTGATTGTAAATTTTTGCTGAAAGGTTTAAGTGTCAGAGGGGGACTTGACACTGATTTCCAGTTTGCAGTCATTTGCAAATTTGGTTAAACAGAGATTTTGGTTCATGGTCTGGAAATCAGAAAAATAAATGTTGAACAAAGTAGGTTGCAGCACTGAGTTTTGTGGGACATCACTGGTCACCTTTATGCTCTCTGATAAGGCACTGGCAACCCACACCATGTGGGTTCTGTCATTTAGCCAACTGTATCCTTCTTACAATAAAGGGATCCATTTGCAATGCACTGAGTTTAATAACTATGTTAGCACGGGGTATGGTGTCAAATACCTTTGCAAGGTCAAGATATGCTATGTGGGCAGCATGACCCCTGTCAATAGCCTATTTCAGCCTTTCAAAGAAGTTAACCATATTCATTAGACAGAATCTACTGTTGACCAAATGTGAGCTTAGCCTGATTGATTTTTAATATCACAGTTTTTCAGAACAGTAATAATATGCTCCATGGCTTTGCAAATGAGACTTGTCAGTCTGATGGGCCTATAATTCTTAAAGTCAGTGGTGAGGCCACCCTTATGGAATGACTTCATTTCTGCCATGTGCCAGACCTGAAGGAAAATGTCTGTGGCTAATCACAGGCTAAATAAAGAAGTGGCCCAGCCAGGCTTGTTTAATGCTGTTTATAAAACAGACAGGTATATTATCAGGTTCCAAGCTGGAAGTATTTTTGGTGTTGGACAGCACATTTATTATACGTTCTTTATGGGTGATGAGATTCAAGGATAAGTGAGCTTTGGATAGCTGTAACTGGGGTAAAATTCTGACCGAATTTGTTTGCTAATATGTTGGCAATGTCTATTGGGTTAGAGTAAGTGAAGTCATTATGAATACGTTCAGTGCAATACTGGGCATTATTTCTTAGTTTCCTAACATAGCAAAATAAGAATCTGCAATTGTTCTTAGTCTCAAATGTTAATCATGTGCTGGTTTAGCATAGCTTATAGTATGTTTCAAACTTTAAGTCAAATTTCTGATATTATCTTTAATATGTAAGTCTTTTGATCTGCTTATTGTAGAGTTTATGTATGTTGTTAGACCATCAAAGTGCTTTTGTTTTAATTTCAGACTATATTCAGATATGGTTTGTTACTGCCAGTTCTATACATTTGTCTAAATAGGCATAGAACTCCTTTGTGAAACTGCCTGTTGTGGCAACATCTGGGGTGATGCTGTTATAGTGAATTTTGAAACTCCATCATAGAACTTGAGTGTAGTATGTCTGATATCTTTAAATGCCAAAATATTGGTTTCAACAGGTTTTGATATTTTTTTGGTGAAAGTGACTAGTACATGATCTAACCTAGACAGGAAAGGAGACGCTAAAGAAACAGTGCTTGAAGACATCGTATTTATAAGGATAGTCTCAAGAATATTATGCACTTCAGCAGTTTTGTTAATGATCTGGTCTAGTGAGTTTTTTTTATTAAATCTATAAACCTTTGGGCATATCCTAAATTTGATGTATATGTATTCCAATGCACTGAGGAGTACCTAAAGTCTCCCAAAAAATGCAGTTCTTTGTTTATGGGGATTTCATCATATATGTTTAGGAACCATACATGATTTTCAGGAGACATATAGGGTGTCCTGTAAAAGCAGGTTATAATCTGATAATTAGTCCTGTTTTGTGTGATTTGGAATTCAGTAAATTCAGGTTGTGGGTCTTTGGGAATCTGTCCAGAGGTGATATGGTGCCTAATAAATATGGAAATATCACCATAGCTGCCATCAGGCCTAAAGGCATAAAAGGAGTGCTTTTGAAGCATTTATCTAATGTTCAGTAATTATACAGACATGGATGGAGAGTCCCAATATCAGGCAGTCTGTTGTCAAGACCCCTGGCATCGAGCAGAGCCACCTTAATGGGATCCTGTTTCGGATTTGATATGTTAGTTACACTGGGATGTCCATTAGTGGGTCTCAGCCTACATTGGGATGTCCATTAGTAGATCTCAGCCTAAACAAGATACAATGGTGACAGTAAAAGCTTTAGCCAATATATAGATGCCTTGGAATAACAGGTCAAGTTATCATTTGCAAAGCAAGTAGTACTATTGAGCATCTGATCCCATGCAGATACATCTATATCCCCCTAGAATGACACCAACTAGTTAGCCAATTGTTGAAGCCAACTATCTTTTCTTTGTACCTAGGCATCACACTCAGAGAAGGAAGGATTCCACTCATGGCCAGAGTCTTGTCTGCATTTTTGATATGTGTGGGGAGTTCTGACATGTCTCTGCATATCCCTCGTGGTTTTGTTTCCCAAATCTTTCACCCCCACGTGGGCTACTACTATGTTGTACTCTATTTATTAGGTAAAAGACACTTAAAGGCCCTTGAGATACCAAAGCCTAAAAGACAAATGACCATCATCTTTTCTTGCCCAACCTAATGAGTGGAAGATCAGTGTGCCTGACCATACAGTCACCAATCACTAAAGCACTGTTATTTGTAGAGTGGAGTAGTGTACAACATTTCAGATGATTTAACTCTTTGTGACTGTTCATTGAAAGCGTGCCTGAATATGATCCTGTGTTGGATTTTTACAGAGACCTAGTCTTCATGGGTCTAGTAGGCTTTCGTAAGGATTTTTGCAGCCTCACCATAAGCCATTTAAGTGTGGGTTGGTTTAAAGTGCAGTGGATACATTTGTTGCTCACAGTTCATGATTTCATGAAAGTGAGGCTTCCATATCTGTTAGATATTTGCATCTCTCTCACAAACATATTTTTTGTTTTGAGAAAAGGTTCATTATCTGTAAGCATAAGGCACTTACTACACTTCCTAAGGATGCTAAGTGCTATGAAGTGGGCAACAGAAGGAAAACGAATGAGATTTGGTGAACTAATTGGAATCACACAGAGCACTAAATGTAGTTTAATGGGACAGTTACTGAGCTATATTGTGGTGTAATGTGAGATAGTCACCGGGCTCTATTGTGCTGGAATGTGAGATAATTACACCGCTATATTGTGGTGGAATGTGAGATAGTTACCGGGCTAAATACTGGAGAAATGTACTCTGCTAATTTTTTTTATAGAGGGTTTACACAGAATTTCTATATGAACTAAATGAGATAAATTAAGTTTAGTAGGCAGGGGTACACTGCCTGACTAAATGGAATAAATTAATTAATTTAGGTAAAATTACAGCTGTGGCAAGTGACAATGCAAAGTCATTAAGTGTAAATTAGGCTAAGTTGTAGATTGGCTACAAGTTACCATGGACAATTTATAGTAGCTACAGGATACACAGGACAATGTAAAGAAGCTGCAGGTAACTTTGGGCAAGTTATTATCATTTCCTGGATGACATATTTATTTTATGGAAAGGACCAAGAGAAGTAATTTCACCTTTTATGGAATTTTTTAATCATACCACTGAATTTCTATATTTCACTCATGAGATACACGTGGATGAAACCCATTATTTAGATGTTAGAATAACTAAGGATTATATTAATAATAGTTATAGATCCAACATCTACAGAAAGGAGTGTTTTTCCAACTCCTATTTACATTATGATAGTGATCACCCATATTTCCTAAATCGTAATATTGTTAAGGGACAGATGGTAAGAATAGCCAGGATGACATCAAATGAAAATTATTTTTTAAAAGAAATTGACTATATATCCAGATAGTTTAATTAACCCTATTAAACACACTATTGTCAAAGGATGGGGGACTGTTTATCTACCCCAACTCACTAGCGGAGAAGTTATAAGTAGTAGAAAGAAATTGGATGGTACTGAATTGGTATTACCCCAGATATCATACTTAATTTTAACCCATGGCCAGAGTATAGGCTGGGTTAAGAAATGTATTAATGACACTTGGGACATGTTTAAAAGACTGCCCAGAAAAGTGGACTTTTTTCCAAGAGCCCTTAGATATAGTTATAAGAGGAATCACAATTTAAAAGAAGTTTTAGAAAAGAAAAAGGGAGAACATAAGGGAGGGGCAAGTCCCAAGCTTGGTACATTTAAATGTGGGAGATGTTCCCAGCATCCCTTTATAGCAGGATCCAAGGATTTAAGTATGCCCAGCATTTCATATAAACTTAAAAGCAGGACATACTCCAGTTGTTACACCAGAGGGGTGGTATATCTTGCTTATTGCACAGCGTGCTGGGCATACTATATAGGGAAAACTGAGTGTAACCTAAGACAGTGTATATATGAACATATGTATGATATTACTAGAAAAAATGAGAATAACGCTTTATCACATTTTAACATGTGACAAGGCGGATTACAAATTTTGGGTGTTGGAAGAGGTACAACACAGTGCGGGGGGGACTGGCAAACTGAACTAGAATATCGGGAGATGGTCTGTCAATTAAGATTAGCTGCATGTAACAACCTAGGTTTGAATGACCATATCACTATTACCCCAGCCTTCAAACTACTGGCTTCCAACCCAAAAACACAAAAAAACTAATGAAGTATTTTAGATATTTTAATACATGGAGATTATACATACATATGTTTATTTATTAAGTTTATTAGAATGTTATGCTGCTAAAAAGTTGTGCTGCTAAGATGTATTACTGTGGTGTATATATTATATATATATATATATATATATATATATATATATATATATATATATATATATATATATACACACAAATATACATATATTTATTTATATATATATATATTATTATGTATTTTATTTTTATATTTATATATTAGGTTTCTGATTTTTATAAAATGGTCTTTTTAATAATATATAGATATTTATTCATATATATATATATATATATATATATATATTATGTATTTAACAGTCTAGAAGGAATGTAGAGTCTATTTTAAGAAGTTAATTAGATAACCAATGAGGAATGATCTAACACTATTTAAATAGGGAATTGTATGCTGAAGTTTGATTCTGATGAAGTCTCCGGATGGGAGAAGAAAGTGTTGAATCCAACAGTCTGTATGTTATTTTGTGTTGTTATTTAATAAATTTGGCTTTCTTATCTTGGATAGCCTGGTCTTCTTGTTTCTACATACCATGGAGTTTGAGACCATTTTCCCTGCAGAGGGTAACTACAGGAGGGACAGCCTTTATTGGGGCCAGCATTGAAGGAGGTGTTGTCCATGAATTTGTGTGCTTATTCTTGTTACTTGAATGGATAACCACCATTGAGTTTTTCCTCCAACAGAAAAATTCTGTGCTACCAAGCTATTCTCTGAATTGCTTGGCAGTGTAGATCTGGAGTTGTTGACATTTCCAGGGGGAAAGTACATGCCTAATTAGCATTAGCCCCTCCTCCAGACCACCATATTGGCATGAGACCTCTGCTCACAAGGCTCCACTTTGTGCTGAGGCTCCCATTGATGAAGTTTGGTAATTTGCATATATAAGCAATCAGTGTTTAAAAACTGATAGAGTAGAACCTAACAGTTGGGGAGTAGATTCTACAACATGTAGCCATAATTGGCAGATACCCATGATATGAACCTCATCACTCTCCAGCTTTGCTGCATTGTCCTGTCCTAGCATGTGGATGTTGTTTACTTATACATGTATGAAATCATGTAATGAGTTATAACCGCTAACATGATAACTCCTACAGATAACTACTATGAGAAATAAAATTTTAGGAAGCAGCACCCTGTCTCAACTAGACTGGGTACAGTAAACGTCAAGGTCTCTACTTCTGCTTTCATAACTTCTACCTTTACATCTGTGTGATTATGTGCATGTTTACATATTCATATATGACTTTGTTTTCTACATGTGCGTACATAAATGCAGCTGGTTATCTGTGCATGTAGGATCACCTTTGTTTGTACCAGGATTATCATGTTTGAGCACACATGGCTTTTTAATGTCAGTGCATTTTAAGTACACGCATGAAAAAGTTCATGTTAGTATGTCTGTAGGTTCAAATTTCAGATTTTGAATGTAAATATACTTGCACATGCCTGCAACTATATGTGTAAGCATGTAGTATGTTACTGTTTTTTGTTTGTATGGACATATTACTACATTTGAATTGTCAAATACAGTAATTATGCAGTCAAACTCCTACATGTAATACCTTCCAGATGAGCTTTTAAACTAAAGAAAGCAGCTGTTTTTGAAAATGAATATTTTCCACTCTTTCTTGTATCAATCTGTTTATACTTGAACATAATTTAGGAATGACACAATATTATCTTGTCATGCCAATTTAAATATGTTACTATGGAGAAACAGATTGTCATTTGTTTTTTGAACAAAAGATGTCAAGAAAATAATAGGGTAAAAAGTGAGTATTCTGTGTAAGCTCAAGGCAACTATAAGCCGATTACAGCTTGCCATTCAGTTTAGGTGGGGTTGCCTGAAAATCCTTCCTAACTCAGTTGTCAAGAAGTTCTCATTAGCATTTCAGACCAAAATGTTATGTTATCTAAGGGTGTTTGCTTTTAGCATGGAAAGATCAAATCCATGGGAATGCAGTGCTTTGCAAACACTGTGGCAGTGCAGTTAATCAGAGTTACTGTGTCTTAGGCCCAAAGATGTCTGACAACATCTTTCTTAGATGGCAGTAAAGAAGTATCAACATTTGGGCTTGCATAAGGGAAAAGTGTTGTGTCTCTTGCAGGTGTACAAATCCGACATACCCACTCTGTCCAGGGTAGGGATTAGGTCAAATGATAAAAAATATCCGCTTTACCATGATGCTGCTGAGGAGGCAAACAATCCTCATAGATGGTTAAATGATTCACCCCTGAGAGAAAATGACTCGATGGTCAGCAGTCATGAGGGAAAAACCATAAAGAAAAAAAAATGGTGAAACACACAAAAAATGACTTTTATGGAAGAGTTTTTTTTTTTACTCCCAAAGTCCAAGGAGAGAGAAAGTTGGGGGGGGGGGGCAGATGGGGGACTGTTTGCTTGCAAGTGTCTTGTGTGAGAAGAAACTGCTTAAACTGAGGTCAGCATTTGTTATAGGTGATAATTTCTGTGATGTCAAGTGGGAGAGATTGCCAGAGTTTAGTTGCAAGTACTTTGAAACTATTGTCTGAGCAATGGGTTATAGCTGATGGAGTCTGAAGTGTGGCTATAGAGCTGGAATAGATCCTGAGGTTCTAAGTTGGGGAAGAAGCAATGAGTCTCATGGTCAGAAGTGAGGGTGTTTATAGGTAGAGAAATTTATATATGAAAGGAGATTCTCTCTACAGTGGCCATCATTAACAAATGCAGCTATCTAGCATGAAACTGTGGTATTTTTATTTAGTCCCAGAGAAATTCCTTCCAGTAATGGCACAAAGTCATCACTTCTAGCAAATGATGTAGTTGTGGGCAGATGGTTAGCCATGTTGTAGAATTAAAGCAAACAGCAAACAGGCAAGTGTAGCGCAGCCTGTCACAACTTGCAATGTATTTGGCCGTGTCTAACAGCAGCTGTACCTCTCAATGTGCCACATGAAATCCCTGCTATAAAATGTCTAGGAGAGCTTACCATTTGCTTAATGCACTCATTTGTTGAACTAGATGGAACTAGATGGCACATAAGTGAGTGTGTGTGTGTGTGTGTGTGTGTGTGTGTGTGTGTGTGTGTGTGTGTGTGTGTGTGTGTGTGTGTGTCTGTGTCTGTGTCTGTGCATACATATGTATTTCTCTCAATATATATTTATTTTGTAGAGGGAAAGAGCAAAGATAACCTTTGTCTCTCTCTCTCTCTCTCTCTCTCTCTCTCTCTCTCTCTCTCTCTCTTTCTCTTTCAGCTCCATTTGATAGAATTGGTTTGTCTATTAATCACAGTGTTAATGGACACATGAGTGGCACTTGGCCTGCATTGAAAATGCTGCAGTTTCATGCTGGCTTTAGGTATGCATTTCAGTTATTTCCAAGTAGAATCAGAAATCTTTATACTAAAAACAAAAGTCTGCAATTTGTGCTTTCACAATCCATTTGTGATGCCATTATTTTTGTGTTTTTGTTTTTTTTTTTAAATGTTGCTAATCTGATGAGGTGTTTGGAGTATTACGTTCACTTTGAGTCCAGTCATTTGGGAATGAGGGAACTGTCACCAATAAAAGAGAACAGAGATATTTGGAGTAAGGGTCTTCCCCATGATGAATTAGAAATCTTGTACTTCAGGTTTAGGAATCAGTTTCATTAGGTGTGGCAATACCTCCTGTGAAAAATTGCATGAGTTCATATGGAGGTGTGTAACATAATTCTGAATTTGAAACTGTTCTAATTTGATATGTGCATCTTAATATTTGCAAGCACATACTGTAGCATCTTCTCAGACCACTGAATGATTTTATATACACTGTAGTTTATAACACTCATTGAATAGCATCACAAGCTCTTCTGCCATGGCCTGACCACCGTATTTCATAAACTCTGCTGGTATTTCATCCAAACCAGCTGCCTTGTTATTCTTGGGGCTTCTGATCGTGATATTTGCTTCCTCACTGATGATTGCACTAGTATTCACTCGTAGCTCCTCCAGAGCCTCATCCACGTCGAAGTCATAGGTGATTGGGTCTGGTCAACTTAGGGTTTCTTGGAGGTGTTCAATCCCACCATTCATTCCGCTCTTCTTTGGAAGTCAGAAGCTTCCTGCTTTTATCTTTGATTGGGGCATTGGAATTGCTTTTTACCCGGTCAGCTTGTTGACAATGCAGTAAAAGGTTTTGGTGTCATTATGATCTTCCACCTCTTGTGCTTCATTTCCCTTTTGTCGAGACATTTCTTCTTATCTTTCCAGCAGCTCTTCTTCATGAGTCAGTCCAGCTCAACATATTTTCAACTTTCCTCTTCTCAGGCGTTCATGTTTTTGGCTTGGTCACATTTCATTTTCAAGACTTTTCTCTTGTCGATCAGTTTCAATGTGTGGTCTTGGATCCACTTCTCCTTCTGCCATCCTCGGCATCTTCCATTGGTATCTTGGGTGCACTCTCTGATGGTATCCTTAAAGATGTCCCAGTGATCTTCGCCATCTGTTGCCTCTCTAAGGAGATTGAAGCTTTTGTGCAGTTCCAGTGCAAAGTCATCGGCAGTGTCAGGGTCTTTGAGCTTCTCTGTTGTGAACGGTCACTTTAGTGTGAGTTGCCTTTGCTTTTGAAGTTTGGGTTTAATGTTCACTCTAACTAGGTAATGGTCTGAGCCAATGTCCACATTCCTGAAAACCCTTGCATCACTCAAGGACAACCTCCACTTTTGATTAATGCAGAGGTAGTCGATCTCATTGAAGGTTCACCCATCTGGTAACCGCCAACTATTCTTGTGACTCCTCCGGTATTGAAAATATGTGTTACCAACACATAGCCCGTTCTGTTTGCAAAAGGATAACAGCCATTTGATATTGTCGCTGAGGTGTTCAGATGACATGTGGGCTCCAATCACACCTTCAAATCCATGTCTATTGCCTCCCAATTGAGTGTTGAAATCTCCAATAAAAGTTTTCAGGTCATGGTTTGGGATGCAGTCAAAGACCTATTGCAGATGCTCATAGATGTCATCCTTCGCCACTTCCTCTGTGTTCTCCGTAAGCGCATATACTTGTATGATGGTCGCTTTTGCATGTCCATAGGTGAAAAGGGCTGTGATAATCTGATCATTGACAGTTTTCCAACTGACTACTGCTCTCTTTGCATGTTCACCCAAGATCAGGCTGACACCCCATTCATGCCTTTCATCATGTCTCTCATACAAAATGTTCTTGCTGTTGCTGATTATTCATCCATTCCCTATCAATCTGGTTTCACTGACACCCAGAATTCCAGTCCACTTTGATACAATGTCCACATCTTCCACATTCCAATTTTTGTGATGTTCTTGGTGGAGAAGATCACCTTTGACTTCGGGCACTGAACACTGATGTGCAACATGTCGGCTGGCTCCAGCGCCATCATGTGAATTGAAACTGATCCTTCTGATTGACTAGAAATTGTTGAAATCCTACTTATCATTTCCATAGTGGTTATGGTTTTTATGGGGTCGGGTTGCTAGCCCAATGCTCGATCCTCCTCCTTTCTCATCCGGGCTTGGGACTGGCAATGGTGGAGTTTGGTAATCAGGCCATAGCAAAAGAGCTTATGGTGCTATTCAATGAGTGCTAGCAAACCAGAGTAGTCCCAGAAAAATGTCATAGAGGTACCATAGTGAAGATTCCGAAGAAAGGCAACGCATCTGAATGCACCAACTGATGAGGCATCACCCTGCTGTCAGTGCCTGGGAAAGTGTTCTGTGTGGCTACTCCAGTGACCGCAGAATGCTATAGACCAATGCCTGAGGGAAGATCAAGTCCATTTCCATGGCAGAAGATCATGCAGTGAACAAATCTTCACCTTCTGGATCATTATAGAACAATGTGTTGAGTTCTGCAAATCACTGACCATCAACTTTGTCGATTTCAAGAAAGCTTTCAACAGCATCCATCAAGAGTCCCTTTCATGGGTCCTGCATTCCTATGGAGTACGAACAGCCTTTGTTACCATCTTCAAAGATCTGTATCGGCAATCGAGCTGCTGCTTCAAATCCAACAATGGCCACATGGACTTTTTTGAGATCATAACCGGGGTCAGAGAAGGTTGTATCCTGTCCCCAGTCCTCTTCTGCATTGCTCTGGACTATGTTACACAATGAGCAAGGTTGCACATCAGAGATGGTATCCACTGGACTGATCAAGATCACCTTGGTGACCTTGACTTCCCTGACAAAATTGCCTTGCTCGAAGAGGATGAAATGAAGCTGCCAAGATCAGCCACTGGATCAGTGCAGATAAGTCAAAGATCTGGCCCAAATGAGGGGAGTGATGACCGGACCAAAGTGGCTGAAGGAGGCAGACAGATACACCTACTTGGGTAGTGTGATCACCTAAGATGGAGACATAGAAACAGATGTCAAGTGCCATATTGGGAAGGTGAAAGCAGTCTTCCAGAGGTGAACAAGATATGATCCTTGCCATCCATCTCCCTGAAGATCAAGCTCTGCCTGCTTATCTCTATCATGATCCCTATGGCTATTTATGCCAGTGAAACCTGGAAGGTATCAGAAAGTATCAACAAGAAGCTTGACCAGATCCCAAAGACGGCAATGACATGGGTACTTCCTGATGCCAAACAACCAAGAGGACACCCATGGAACACTTGGAGAAGAAAGTTCATACAAGATTTGAAGGTGCTGAACATCAGGTGGGATGAAGCCAAGACCTCTGCTACAGACTGGAAATGTTGGAGAATGCTTGTTGCTCGATATGCTATGTAGCATGGGAGGATCTAAGTCTATGTAAGGAAATAGTTTGTAACAAGTGGGAGCTTTACCTTACAACACAAATGCACACATACAGGCACACACACCCACACACACACACGCACATACATTCACAGACACACACACTCAAATTCACATACTTGCTTTCAATCTCTCCTGAACACTGGACAAATCCAACTTTTGACCATTTATTCAACACCTACCTACACATACCACAAAACTCATTTAGTATTGCTTACCAGCATGCACGCAGCCCTGCTAGGTGTAATATATCTCTTATATGATAAGAAACATGTATAAGAAAGAATCCCAACTAATATAGTTACACCCCACATTTGCACATGATGCTGCAGATGGATATGCACAATCAACAACAGTGCATGTTTAAAAATTCTGTCACGTGGCCACTATCCACTTGCAAAAATGCATCTGACAAAGATGTCAGCACCCAGCCTAATGCAACACATGGAAAAGTGTAATTTTAATACACTGATAGCATTATATTAAAGTTCTGTACCATTCATAGTACTTGCATCTCCCCATGTGGCCAGTATATTTTCTAGTTAGCTCTTAGCCAGTTAGAGGACAAATCAGAAAATGTGATGGTGAATAGCACAATGTTGTAAATGCCAGTAAGAAAAATGCATAAACTGTTACCTAGCAAAACATATATTCAGTTCTACACTTTCATTACACCTAGTATTGTTTTCATGTTCTGTCATATGGAAATATGCAAAATCAAATTCTGAACAAGCCGCAGCTTTGCCACCCTCATATGTCTCTATGTGATTGTAAAAGAAAAAAGGGAGTCATGTTAAACAGATCATTCCCAGGTTAGGTGTGGTTCCCTCACTAAGAAATAGTTGCAAAGAGTAACCTTAAATTTCAGGTAGACAAAATACTTTCCTACTACTTCATAGTTTAACATTTTTTTTTTGTTTGTTTTTTTTTTTACTTTTTACTCTATTAGTTACCCCACTGAACCATCAATTTTAGTATTTTGCTGAAGGAAACTTCTGATAAGTCAACAGAAAAACATAATGCAATCTCATCTACAGAGTGAAAAGGGTAGCTAATGTAATGCCACTAAATAAAACAGCAGACAGAATACTTGACAGTTGTGGATTTTTTTGCAAAACATTCCAACAGCATACTTAATCCAATTTACATTTTGCACACGCAGATTGGCTGAGTATGTCAGGCACGGCTCCAGCAGAAACCAGTGGGCCATAAATAAGAGCACGAAATGTTGTTCCTTTGCTTTGATTACTTAGATCATAAAATTGCTTCCCTGAGACTACAAAGTAAATAGTTCCTAAATTTCATTTTCTTTCCATATGGAGATTATTAGACTTTGGACCCACACTGATGTCTGGAAACAGCATATTTTTTCCACCTGAGCTTGGGGCTTGGGCTTCATTCACTCAGCATTCTCAAGCTTTACACCTCAGGGCTATTACAACAGTTTTTTGCAGACCATTATGATAATTTTTGTTCCTTATAATATCAAATTACTAGGTCTTAGAAAGAGCCAACCCTAGGCAGGAACACAGTACTTGCAATCAAATAAAACAAAAAAAAAATAGTGTATTTTGATGTGAACTATCTTACTGAACAAGGAATAATAAGCTAGGAAAAAAATAATCCAAATAATCAATAGTCAAGGAGTTCCATTGTGGCTCCACTACCACTGTACTGCGTCAGTTAGTACCCTTTGTAATATACTAGCTAACGAAGTCCATTTTATCATAATCTTCATTTACCAACCAGTAATACTCACTTGTCATTGTTGGCCCATAGCATGAAGCCTGTTTAATAAATGTTAGTAGGCAAAAGGCCAGTGTTAGAACGAGGCAGACCTACACAAATTTTAACACAAAAAGGGAAATGCCAGTCAATGCACAGTAAGAAAACTAAATGAAAAGAAACCTGAGAAAGTACTGTTTAACTAAGAATTAATAATTCCCATCATATCATAATGTCTCTAAACAAAGGCATTTGTAACTTGCATGATCACAATGACTCCACCTTTCCACTCATTTAATATATCCACATACATCCACAGCCAATATCCACAAATACTTGTAGCACCTACTCATGTCACATCAATTAGTCCCATGCAGTAATACTTTACCCAGAAGGAAGCACTCTTGCCACTGACTTTATCCCTGCAGTGATATACAAAAGCTGAAGCCATTACCTTCTGCACTCCTTAAACATGACCTATCCATTGTAATACACTTTTTGCCCATCTTTGTTTCATCCATCAGTCTTTCCATTCCACAATATCCCAGCTAGGGAAAATATCCACTCACCTTTCTGCATGGATACACCTCTACTGCGCAGCAGCAAAAATGTTCAGATCCTGTGTCACCAAGTCACTTCCGTTTTTACTTAAATTTTGTTCTGACGCATACTCTCAGCCAAGAGATCTACCAAAGTGTACAGACTCATCTCTCAAGGTATCCCAACTCATCTGCCAACATTTCTGCAACAAAGTAACTGAAACTGAAGCCTGCATCCAGTATTACTCCCCAGGTACCTTGGTACTGATTGAATCCTGGCTAAAACCACATTAACAGGATATCCAATTAACATAAAAGATTTTTCTTTTCCATACCAAGACAAGCCCCAGAAAGGTGCAGGTGGAGTTGTGCAATGACTAACCCTTTTGCTCTCTACATATTATCCAAATGCCTCTAGAAGACCCTCATACTCTCTTGTATCTGTAAAGTGAGCCAGCCATACATCCAGTGCATAGGACTGATAGATTTCCAATATCAACAGTCCAAGAGACAAAGATGGCAATAAGGTACAATTTGGGGACATTACTGATGTTACTGACGTTTTGCCATCTTTAAATTTTTCACTAGAGACAGAAAGTTTTAATATTAACTTTCCAGTTATTAACTTATCTGGTTTTAATCATTCAGACTATCACTTTGCCATTGCTATATATGATTAAAATGGAAATCTTGAGATTGCCACGTAACTTACAGCTGCTGTCTTATTTTTCACAAAAGAAGAATATTAATGAGTTATGTCTGAATAATGACATCGATATTAATTATAAACTTTTTAGTGATTTTTTGAAAGTTTTTATTTTTCTCAGTTTAAAGAGGAGCCGATTAATACATATTGTTCACTTGATACTTCTAAAATTCATATTGCAAGTAACTTTATTCCTCTGGTTCAGAATGATCATGCTAAACAGTTAACTAATACGCTAACATTTGTAGTAGAAGATGCTTTTAATAGATTTATCAAAGATAAAGCTGATTTTGATTTTAATTTAATTACAAATCAATAGACATCACTTAAAGAATTTAGTATGAATAAAAATTTAATATTTAAGCCTTCTGATAAAGGAAATAATACGGTCCTTTTAAATTTTGCACCTTATTTACATATATGTTATTCACATCTTATTGATACTTCTGCCTATAGGAGAGTTGACATTAGCATATGATGAGTCAATTAAAAACTCTCTGTATTATTAAACAAGGGCCAGAGATTAGGATATTTTAGCAAGGATGATCTTGATAAAAAAGTTTAATTCTCATGGCTCTAAGATGGCTATTTTTATTGTCTTCCAAAAGTACATAAGAATACTATTGAGTCACTGGGTAGAGCTATGGTATCTGTTATTAATTATTTTTAAATATAGTTGGAATCTTTTTTGCATCAATATCTGTACTCACACGTTGTTAAGTCGTCTTCATATATTAAAGATACAGAGGAATTCTAGATAAAGTATGCAGTATTACATAGGATTATGACATGCATTTTATTACACACTGCATGTTAAAAGTGTATATACTAGCATTAAACACATACATGGTATGGAAGCTTGAAATTATTTTGAGGAGATAGTCTGGTCAGTAATTATATCATAGATTTAGTGTATTTTTGTTTGACCAACAATTATTTCATTTGCACCTATGTATACAAATCTAGTTATGGGACTGTTCAAAGATGAATATATGTATGGCAGTCCTTTTATGAAAGAGCATGCATTATATTATGATAGATATAGTGATGACTTGATTTTTATTTGCCAAGGGGATAAAGGTGTGGTTAAAGAATTTGTTACTTATTTACAGGACAATAGATTAGGGGTTTTTTTGGTGATGACAAAATAGGATAAGGTACTCTGTTGGATGTATGTCAAATAGGACTCAACAATGGACATGTTAAAAAGAAGGTCCACTGCTAATGGGCAGTATTTACATGGACATAGATGCATCCATCCCATTTACTTTCAACTTTACGTTAATGTAAGTTTTTAAGGTTACAGTATTTATGTTACTATATTTTTAAGCAGGGAATATAATGAATGAGATATAAATTTCACACTCCTCAAAACCGAGGTGGAATCCTTCAAAGCCCCCGGGCCTGTGGAAAATACGGCCCAGACCGCAGAATCCTTTATAAACGCATTCTATGAACACCTTCAGGAATGCATGGATCATGCAATCCCAAATAAAACCAAGACCCAATCCTCCAAAGGCAGACGTCCTGTCTGGTGGACCCCAGCCATAAACAAACTATACAATAGAAGGAGGAAGCTACTACATGATAGGGCAAAATCTCAAAAAGGGAAGGCATCTCTGATCGGTATTAGCAAAAAACTACGGGCACTCATAAAATCGTCTAAGGCCAGCTTCGAGAGAAAAATTGCACAGGACACTAAGGATAATCACAAGGCTTTCTTTAGTTATGTTAGGAACCTGGGTGGGAATTCCCAGATATGCTCAGAATTAGTCCAAAATGACAAAAAATACACCGAACCCACAGACATTGCCAACATCCTAGCTGACAGGTTCAGCGCAAACTCCCCACCAAAAGGGCAAATATCTATCCCAGCAGAGTGCTGCCCCCCTGACATCTCAGATGCTCAGGTAAGAGTTGCCCTCTCCAAAGCAAAAAACACAGCATCAATGGGACCAGACAGTGTCCTGGGCTGCGTCCTACATGAACTCCAAGAAGAGCTAAACCCAAACATAAAACTACTGTTCAATCTTAGCCTTACTACAGGATATGTACCCAAAGAGTGGCGTACAGCAACAGTGGACCCTCTCCACAAAGGTGGTGTCTCAACAGATCCTGGAAACGATCGCCCCATAAGCCTGACTAGCTTGGTCTGCAAAGCTATGGAAAGGATCATCATGGACCTCATAAATAAAGATATTGGGGACCTACAGACACTGGATCCTACCCACTTCGGCTTTGTTAAGGGCAGATCCTGCCTCTTAAACCTGGTTGATATCTTTGAAACAGTCACCAAGGCCATTGATGAGGGGAAGGTGGTCCACACAGCAGACCTGGACCTCGCAAAAGCCTTCAATACAATATCCCACTCTGGCATTATAGATAAGCTCACCAGCTTAAATATAAACCCCTATGTCACTAGATGGGTTGCAAACTGGCTCAATGACAGAACCGACATGGATAGAATTGCTGGAGCCATGTCAGACTCCAAACCAGTTACAAGTGGCATCCCACTAGGCTCAGTCCTGGGACCTCTCTTGTTCGGTATATATTTCTCAGAGGTACAGGCCAACACGGAAGGACTGTGGCTGACCAAGTTGACAGATGACTACAAACTGGGCGCCATAATCGACTCTCCAGCCGACACAAGCATCCTCCAAAAGGGCCTCATAGAAACAGACAACTGGTGCCAGAGCCATGGCCTTAAGCTAAACACCAAAAAGTGTATAGTCATCCCCTTTGGCAAAAACAAAGTGCCCACAAATTACCACATAGGTGGTAATGCATTAAGTACAGAAGAAGTAATTAGGGACCTGGAGACCAAAGTTGATAGCAATCTCTCATTTGACAATCACGTGGCCAAAGTGGTTAGACAAACATTTTATATAGCCCACCTAATCATGAAGGGATTCACATCTAGATCAGGGGAGGTCATCGTGCCTCTTTACTCATCCCTCAGCAGGCCCATAATTGAGTACAATGCCCCTTTTGGGATGTACCTTACCAGACACCTGCAGCAACTGGAAAGACCCCAAAAGTACCTCACCAAGAAGATCAAAGGGCTCAAACAGATGCCATATGCTGCCCGGTTAAAGAAACTCCAGCTCTACTCAGTGGCATACCGCCTGCTCAGAGGCGATCTGTGCCTGACATATAAAGCCATGTCCAACCCGGAATTAATGGACATGCTGCACCTCAGAAAATCTAAATCCCATCGAGCTACGCGCTCGAGAGACTTGAACCTCAGCACTGAAATAAATAGGATATGCTGGAGGGACAGATTCATAACCCATAGGCTCCCTTCACTCAGGAATAAAATCCCAGTCCAGGTTAGGCAGAGTCCCTCATTGACTCTCTTCAAGAGGAATCTTGATGAGTGGATGGGAGATCGTAGGTTTACCCTGGGTATCACTTCTGTGTCACTGTTAGACAGAGTATTAGGTTAGTATACTAACCTCGAAAAAGGGCATAGCAAAATTAATTTAAAATGGGTGGCGAAATCCAAACACACTCTGGCTAGGCTTATAAATGCCCTAGGGCAGATAGCCTAGTATGAACCTATGAACCTATGAATTCCTATTATAAAGTTCTGCATAGGGTACAAGATTACAATAATAAAAATTGACACTATATTTTTAATGTAGGTGATGTTTTCCAAGACAGCAAACACAGTAATGATTTTGTTTCAATTTATAGTATATTCACTACTAAGTTGGCACAATTGGTGACATTTTATTGGAAATTTTTATTGGGAGACAGAAGATGTTTTCATAATAAACTTAATAACAGTCCCAATATTGTGTACATCTGAGGCCACGGTATCAGTAGTATGTTGAACTATAGTTTTTATCTAAGTTTCCATGTAAATATTAGATACACTATTTTAGAAAAGTCTAGGAGTACATTTACGTGTGTTTTTTGAAATATTTGTAAACATCTGACTAATAGTTTTAAAAAGATAAATAACATTAGCTGGTACAACAGTTGACTATTTTAGCTGTTTGACTGAAGGGATTATATATGCCCTTAATAGCTTAATAACTGGAGATACATGATTTAATTTAATTGTATAATTAATTATATAATTGAATTATTATTTAAGATGTACATTTTCTTTCTTTCAGTTTTTATGGTATGTGTGCACTTCTTTGAAAGCTTTGCCAAAGCACCAGAGGTTTTAATAAACTTTTTGTGGGGTCTGTGTTTTTTTTTTTTGTTCTTTAGTCTGCTCTCTTGTGTCTGTAAACTGGGCTAACGATACATCCAGTCAAAGGATGGCCTCTTTATTCCAAAAGAGCACAGTATCTTAGTAGCAGAGGGATTTCTGTAAGTGATAAACAGCTATAAACAGCTAACATCCACAATAAACTGATCATTCTTGGTGGTAAACATCTGTAACTCATCTTCACAGCCTCAGACTAGTTTACCTGGTCTAATCTAACTTAATACCCTACCCGCTAACTCAATAAACCTACTGGTAGAAACTCCACCTTGGAAGTGATATTATTATATGAGACTATCACTCATTCATTTGGTGTATTACAACCCCTTCCTAACTGATACACTTGTTATATTATAGCTCCTCCCTTACTCATGCACCTGCTATATTACAGCTCTTCTTAACTGATACACTTGTTATATTACAACCCCTCCCTTACTCATCCACCTGCTATATTACAGCTCGCCTTAACTGATACACTTGCTATATTACAACCCCTCCCTTACTGATACACTTGCTATATTACAGACCCTCCCTTACTCACTCAGGTCACTCCACAACAAGTACAAATATGACTCTGTCATTGTCCATGTTGGTTTGAATGACCTGAGATGTACCTCCCTGGACTACATGAAAAGAGACATGGAGGGGCTCGCCAATCTTGTAGCTCAGGCAGGTATGACCCTAGCCCTGAGAAGCATCCTGCCATCACCCAGAGTTATACCACAGTAGAAGGACAAAATGATTTACTTCAACAATTGGCTAAGCTTCTGGTGTCATTCTAAGGGGATCCAGTATCTGTCTGCCTGGGATGACATGATCGACAGACCACGATGCTTTGCCAGAGATGGCCTGCACCTGTCGCCCTTGTGATTGCAGACACTGGCTAAGGCTCTTGCCACTTGCCACCCCTATAGTGCCTTTTTTTAGGTAAGGTACAAATGACAAATTCACTACCATAACAGATACAAGCAAGCAAAATCTGAGGGTAATGCTACTCAATGCTAGAAGTCTAAACCTCAAAATGCATTCACTCGAGGCACTCCTTAAAATGGAGAACATCGACATCTGTGCAGTGACAGAGACCTGGTTCAAGGCTGCAGAGAGCACCCCTCATTACCAGGCTATAATTCATACCACACCTTTCGGCCACCTAACCTGGACCGAAACACTAAAGGCACAGGCGAGTCCATATTCATTAAGGATATCCACACCTCCAGGCTAGTTGCTCAACATAATGCATCCGAGATTATCCAAGTGCAACTAACTCTGGGCAAGACCACAATCCAAATTGTACCTTGCTACAGATCCCCCACCATGCCCCAGGATTCCCACTCCTCATTTCTTGATACACTGGAAAATATTAGGGTACAACCCAACACCCTAATAATGGGTGATTTCATCTACCACACCATTAACTGGGAAAACTACTCATGTACCAACTCTTTTGCTCAATGTTTTCTGGAATTCATAAATTCCAATGCCTTGGATCAACTTATCCACACCCCCACCAGGGGCAGCAGTATCCCAGACCTGGTCATTATCAACATGGGCGACCGGTTTTCCACACCAGAGGTCAATTCCTCATTGGTCAGATCCGACCATAAGCTAATCACCCTAGACATCCACATCCCGCCCCCACCCCCATTAGGGAAACCACCGTAAAATATTTCTCCAAAGCCAACTTCACGCTTCTTAAGACAGAAGTGGCAAGCTTCACGACACCCATGCAGATGGACAATAGAGGTACGACTGCTGAATCTACACAAATGCACTTTATAAGCACTTACACGAGTGCATGGATCATCCTATCCCTAACAGAACCACGATAATATCCTCCAAAAAAAGGAAGCCAATCTGGTGGTCCCTTCCCATGAACAAATTCTACAACTGAAGAAAGAAACTGTTGCAAAAAAGAGTAAAATCCCATGATTGGAGGAACTCCCTGGTCAGCCTCAATAAGAAGTTGAGATCCCTCATAAAATCCTCCAAAGCTAGTTATGAAATCAAAATTGCCACTGATTCTAAAGACAACCACAAAGCATTCTATAGCTATGTCAAGAATCTCAATGGCAACACTCAGATCTGCTCTGAGTTACAGCACAATGGCACTAAATATATGGAACCAACTGATATTGCCAACAGCCTGGCAGATAGGTTCAGTGATAACTTTACCCCCCCCCCACCATCTAAAGGGCCCATCTCTATACCGGAAGAATGCAAAGTTCCTGCAATCACGGCTGCACAGGTAAAAACCACACTCTCCAAAGCCAAGAACACAGCATCCATGGGACCTGACAACATCCCAGGCTGTGTTCTACATGAACTACCACCTCACCTAAGCACCATGTTCAATCATAGCCTCACCTCAGGGTTTGCCCACTGAATGGCACACAGTGACAGTTATCCCACTCCACAAAGGGGGAGCCACCATGGACCCCAGGAACTACCGCACCATTAGCCTAATGGGGCTGGTCTGTAAGGCCATGGAACGTATCATCATGGAACTTATAATCAAAGCCATTGGTAATCTCCAAACTCTGGACCCCACCCAGTTCGGGTTTGTAAAAGTCAGATCATGTCTCCTAAACCTGATAGACTTCTCTGAAGCAGTCACCAAAGCTGTAGACAAGGGTAAGGTGGTTCACACAGCCTATCTAGATCTCGCCAAGGCTTTTGACACCATCCCCTACTCTGGAATTATAAATAAACTCACTAAACTAGGTATAAATCCCTATGTCACAAGTTTGGTTGCCAACTGGCTCACTGACAGAACCCACACTGTGAAAGTAGCAGACTCAAAATCTGACTTCAGACGAGTGACAAGTGGAGTACCACAGGGTTCAGTCCTGGGTCCTGTTTGGTATCTACTTTTCTGAAGTACAGGCTAACACAGAAGGTCTTTGACTAATGAAGTTCACAAATGACTGCAAACTAGGAGCCATAATCAAACCTCCTAACAATGTGGACATCCTAGAAAAGGGCCTCACTGAGACAGATGCCTAGTGTCAACGCCATGGCCTCAAGCTCAATGCCAAAAAGTGCATTGTCATCCCCTTTGGTAAAAACTCTGTACCCATGAGCTACCACATAGGTGGTAGTCTACTTAACACCAAAAGTGTGATAAGAGACCTTGGGACACAGGTGGACAGTAGTCTCTCCTTTGATAATCACATTGCCACAGTAGTCAGGAAATCTTTCTATGTGGCACACCTCATCACAAAAGGCTTCTCATCCAGGAAAAAAGAGGTCATTGTTCCCCTCTACTTGTCACTCATTAGACCCATTATAGAGTACAATGCCCCTTTTGGTATGTACCTCACAAGACATCTACAACAACTGGAAAGGCCGCAGAAATACCACACAATGAGGATTACTGGCCTCAAACAGATCCCCTACGCAGACCGTCTCAAAAAAACTCCAGCTTTTCTCCATCACATATCACCTACTCAGAGGTGATCTCTGCCTAACATACAAAGCTATGTCAAACCCAGAGCTGTTGGACATATTCCACTTAAAGAAATCCCAATCCTTCTGAGCTACACACTCTAGGGACCTAAACCTTGTCACCACAATAAACAGAACATACTGGAGGGACAGATTCCTGTCCCAGAGACTTCCCATACTCTGGAACAAACTACACTCTTCAAGAAGAATCTTGATGATTGGATGGGAAATCGGAAATTCACCCCAGGGATCACCTCTGCGGCTCTGCTCAACAGGGACACAGGAAAATTATTTTCTTGGGTGGCAAAAGCCAGGGTACCTTTTTGACTAGGTTTATATAGGCCCTAGGGCCCAGTAGCCTAGTATCTACCTATGAACCTATGATGCACCTGCTATATTACAGCCCCTCCCTAACTGATGCACTTGCTATATTACAACCCCTCCCTAACCGATACACTTGTTATATTACAACCCCTCCCTTACTGATGCACTTGCTATATTACAGCCCCACCCTTACTGATGCACCTGCTATATTACATCCCCTCCCTAACTGATGCACTTATTATATTATAGCCCCTCCCTTACTGACACACTTGTTATGTTGCAGCCCTTCCCTTACTGATGCACTTGTTATATTACAGCCCCTCCCTAACTGATACTCTTGCTATATTACAGCCCCTCCCTTACTCATGCACTTGTTATATTACAGCCCCTCCCATACCGATGCACTTGCTATATTGTAGCCTCTCCCTAACAGATGCACTTGCTATATTATAGCCCCTCCCTAACTGATGTACTTGTTATATTACAGACCCTCCCTTACTGATGCACTTCCTATATTACAGCCCCTCCCTAACAGATGCACTTGCTATATTATAGCCCCTCCCTAACTGAAGTACTTGTTAAATTATAGCCCCTCCCTTACCAATGCACTTGCTATATTACAGGCCCTCCCTAACAGATGCACATGCTATATTATAGCCCCTCCCTAACTGAAGCACTTGTTATATTAACAGCCTCTCCCTAACCGATACATTTGTTGCATTATAGCCCCTCTCTTACTCATGCACCTGCTATGTTACAGCCCCTTCCTTACTGATGTACCTGCTATATTACAGCCCCACCCTTACTGATGCATCTGATATATTACAGCCCCTCCCTTACTGATGAACTTGCTATATTACAGCCCCTCCCTAACTGAAGCACTTGCTGTAATAAATCCACCCAAACAGATGCATCTGCACTGTACTGTATCACACGTATGTATAATGCAAGCTTATCACAAGCGTTGTGTTACAGTTACCATTCCAGGCAGGGTGCAACATATTATGACACCACCAGAAAAACCCAAGCCGTCTACTGGCAATTTAAAAGCCATAATTAAGTAATTTAAATCTTTGTGGGAAAAATCCAAATGAGAACATTATAACAACCTGCAACACCTTTCCACTCCTAAGCCAAACCATTTATTAGCAGGTATAAAGAAAGCTCTACAGCTTGCCAAATTTTGTAAGTTACTACCTCATCTACCACAACTCGGTATAATTCAAGAATTCTCAGTCTACTTCAAAATCATTACTCTCCAGCTAACAAGGGTAGGCAAACCTTCCAAACTCTTTCCACCTAGCAGCACAATAAAACCCACTTCACTCACAAACCGTAAAAGTTCCATATGTGTTCAGATGGCTTAAACTTCATAAGACTCCAAATATTGATGTTCACCATCATTTCTCAGTTTTGGAGGCAAATAACTTGCTTAATCATTTACAGTCCTTCTAACCTCTAGTATGACAGAAAGTTACATTCCAGGCTATGGAAGCAAAACATTATCCTGCCTTTTCATTAAAGGTCCGTGCTCCTATCTAACTTTTGACTTGCAGTTTTCTGACTTCCTTTAGTCAAAATATTTGACAAAAAGTTCATAACTTGCTATCATGAGACACTGTTTTTGCAATCACTGAACTAAACAAAGGTAGAGTGATGCCTAGAAATGCAGTTGGATTTGTCTCTGTCCTTGATGTAGCAAATTGCTCTGTACTAATTTTCAAACTCTTTTAATTTGGCATTCAGTGAACACACATTAACTGGTTTTCCAGATAACTTTTTAACAGAAAAGGAATTGTTCACTGGGCAAATACTGCATCACTCTAGTAAAGGTATTATATAGAATACATCAGTCCATAGTAGGCCCTTGGTCTTCACCTTCTGTGTAAATAATATGGAACCATTTTGTCTCATAATTAGCTTCAACCAATGTGCAGATGAGTCCATCCTTCTCAGCACTTCAGCTGCTAAAATTAATGCTCAACTTCAATTACATAGTGCTTTCATCATCTTATGGTAGTCACTGAAGGCTCAAGTACCCCAAATGATACATCTACAATTAAATGTATGTTATTTACTTTACAAACACACAAGGCCCACATCCAAAAAAACACTGATGATGTACACATTGAAGTAATTATTTATGTAGAGTACTATGGGGGTGATACAGGATCTGAGCCTTACATTCTCTACTCACATCTAAAATAGCCCTGCACAGCCCTTACTTATGTATACTAACCCTAACCATAGATCTAGCCTTTATGGTTATTCTAACCTGTCCCTTACCCTAACAGTAACCATAAGGCATTGCATTCACTGTTTCATGCCAGTAGTAGTCATTTCTGTGACTTATTCTAGCCATCATGTTTTCATTATTTGTATGCATTATAAGCACAGCTATCCGGTACTTCTTTGATAGTAATCAACTATAACTCACTTTGATAATCCCACATTCTTTCCCTGCAGGCTTTTAATTAAAAAAAATACTTTGGTGAATCTACATATTCTTGTCATGTTACCCACATTTTTTAATTACTTTCTTCAAATATTAGAAGTTGACATGCATTTTCTTAGTGCAATGCATTTAGCAAAGAGTCAATACTTGACCTCTCAGAGGACCTATTCAAGCAGAATTACCTGAACTACCACTTTTTTGTTCCATTAGCTACCCATCATTTTCAAACACACCTTACCCACATAATCCCCAGGATTCACGAAGCCTCCGTGTAAGAATGCTCTGCATATTCATGAGAGCATGCTGAATCACACCTAAGTTGAACACGGTCCATGTAAGAAAGTAGGGGGCGTGTCAGTAGGCTGAGCCCTGTAAGCGGACACGCCCCCAGAAGTGTAAAAGTGCCCAAAGTAGACACCCACAACAGAGTCCACGGAAATGTGAATAAACACAACACAACACATGCCCCTACAGACTATTAAATATAAAACAATCTAAATGAACATGTCATATTTTTTTTAAATTGTAAAGATGTTTAACCGTGAGTGCGTTATGCTGGCGTGCCGTAAGCGCAGCTACAGTTAGCAGTCAATGGGAAAGCATATAAGAACTAAATATGCAAAATAAGCCAGGAAGCAATAGCGTAGCGGTAGAGATGCCGGATGCAGAGCAGGCATTCATGGTTCGATCCCCCACAACACAATTTTTTTTTTTTTTTTGCAAAATAAGCAGGAAACAAGTCCCTGACACATATGTACACATAAAACCAGAATATATGTAAAATGCAATGAAATATCCCATTTATATTGAATAAATGTGAGCTAGGAAATGAATATAAACTGCCAGATGTGCCCATAGCTGAGCTACAGTACAACAGAGTGAGTGTATGTGCCCGTAGATAAGCATTGGTCCAACTGGTGCAAACTGAGTGCCCGTAGCTGAGCAGTGGTTTACCATGCTAAATATATGTGCTCCTAACTGAGCTGAGCGGAATATGCGTGCCGATAGCCAAATGAGGCTTAAACCAGCATACCCCGTTTGCGCGGAGCTGCGCACCGCGCAAACAAGCTGACGGGCAACGGTGAGCAAGCCGTATCCAAACTGCCTTTACACAGACACACCCCTCAACATGTCTAGACAGTCATGAAAATAAAAAGCAGTGGCCAGGTTCGAACCCAGGATACTATACACCATAGTCAAGGTACAGAACCACTAAGCCATGACAGCAGTACCTAGAAATGCAATAATAGCTCATATATAGGAATGAATACAAACTACAGCATGACAATGCAGGTTTACTGAAGTTGATACAATTCCAAACTGGCCAATCACAGATATGTGCGGGAAAAACGGACTATATAAGCCCCATAGGCGGGAATACACAGCATAAACGATTGTAGAACAGACCTGCAGGCAGAATGTCAGGTGTAGGTGAGGGTAGTCGCTTTCGAGCACAGAGGTGGGGTGTTGAGGAGTCCAGGTACATGGCCTGGCTCCTAGTCCACAACCATGAGGCCCAACTCATGCAGGGCCAGGTCCTCTGGGGAGCGTAAACGGCTGAGGCGTGGGACCAGTTGGCTCATGAACTCACCAGTGCCACAGGAATTCCAAGGACAGGTGAGCAGGTCCGTCACCACCATGCGGACATGAAGAGATGCAAGCAGGACCAACTGAACCTTTGGATCCAGGAGGCCCGGCAATCACCCAACGCCCCACCACTGAGTAAGTAACAATTAATTATGTATGTAGAAAGTTAAATTACCTGAAATTATGGAGATGTGTATTCCAATATTACGTCATTTATATTACAGCTGCAGGTGTCCGTTCTGTGAACCGCAGAGCCTATGCCGATAGGCTGGTGCGGTTGCGCCACCAGGCAGGTCAGTAATCCACTACTAGTAACTGTAAAGATATATAAATGTATGACAGTCAGCAAAAGAGTGCAGTGTAGCCAGGAAGGAATTAAATCTGCAAGTAACAGTGTGAAAGTGTATGCAAGTATTGCCTGATTACAACAGTTCCCAGCCTGTAAGTGTAAACTAAACATGACACTGTCCAACATATATTTTTAAGTAAAACTGCCCTGCCTGTAAGAAAATAGTACACAACCAGCAGCAGCATGTAAAGTATAGCTGCAGAAGAGGATGAAATCACGTGTGTGAAATATATCCCTGTGGAAATACTGAAACATGACAGAAGTGAGACTGCTGGAAAGAACTGTAATAACTGTTGTTAAAACATGTCAATAAAGCCTAGAAGTACCAGTCTGAATAGTAACATGAAAGCAAGTGAGAGAGTGTGAGAAAGTGTCAGGAATACAGCAATACAGTAGTTATAACCCCTGAATAAACCATACTGCAGTTAGGACAGAATTAAATGCATGTGAGACTCAGAACCAAACAGCAAAATCTGTTCAAAGTGTTGCTGCATGTGGAATGTGTACACCAAAATCTGGATATGTTGCTCCCAGTCTGAAATACGCAGACAGGATGATTGTCTGATATACCAAACATCCACACTTGTCTACAAGTATATAAAGCAAAGGTAACAGGATGATGTATCTGAACAAAGCTCGATATGAATGTGTATGAACAGCAATAAAATGTAGATTGATGTTGCAGTAACAGTCCCATCTGCAAGGTTAAGTAGTTAACATATAGGACACTGTAGTTAGAACAGTAGTGTGTATATAACTGTAGCTATTAGAAATGTACAGCATATGTATTTGTATTTGAAGGTGTTAATATTACTTTATTTACCCCATCCTCTAACCACCTATAACCCATTCCAAGTGAAAATGGTATGTGCAATCACAATTACCACCCCGGAACGTCTGTCCTGTTGGGTCATATATATTTGCATGTCTGTTGATGCATCCGCCCTGTTCATACATCCACACCTGATGGCCTGTTGCCATCAATCAACCCTGCATGTTGTTGGACTGTGTATTACTGTTCAAATTATGCATGTGTTATGCACGCTGTTCAATGGTGTGAATATCTGGGTGTTTGGTTAATGGGAATACTAATGCATGCTGTTACAACTAATTGTGAATGGTATTAAATGTCACTAACCCAAACTGTCATGACATAATGCAAAGCATAGAACGACAGAGAAGGCGGGTTCCAGCAGACCCACCTCTCCCACCTCAGCTGGCGAGTGCACCTGGCACTAGTGCCGAGTCCGGACCCTCCTCCGGTGGCCCTGTGCCACCTGCGGGTGGAAGCGCTGCAGGGGATGGGGCTCGCCCCCCCTCTGCAAGTGTGGCCGGAGGAGATCCACCACTCACCCTCCATAGCGTCCGGACTGTGGTGCGTAGGGAGATTCGGGACTCTGTCCTCGAGCCCCTACGCCAGCTCGAGGCACGGGTGGCGCAATTAACGGGCATGCCCGTTGCCCTGCCTACACAGCCCCCAGCACAGCCTGTCCTGGGCAGTGAAGGAACAGTGGCAACTGCCTATGGGTGGGGATATCAGTTCCACTGTTGCCATCTATGGGCTCATGGGCTCTGGATATCCAAACCTCTGTCCCCGTCAATTGTGTAACCCCCCACACATGTCATACACCGCCCCTGTATGCGTCTTGTTTGTCTTTTCTGTTAACCTACCCAACCTACCTCCCCAGCTGTACCGACTACCTTCACCTGACATACCACTCTCACCTGAAAAAAAAAAAAGGGCACTCTTTACCCACAAAAAAATTACGCCCCATACATAGCTGCCCATTCCACACACATGTCTACTGGACATGGAACCTATCAATTCCAATTGGCTGTACAACAAGTATTATTGTTGTCCTGACACCTCTCTCAGGGGTGGAAGGTTTCAAATGTCACACCAAATTACATACATATGCACAGCTGTTGCTGCTGAAGAAATGGGCAGCTGTGGGCCTTACCTACATCCCTCCTGCACATCCCAAGCTTGTTTCCCTACTGTCTTACCCTCTTTGTGACCCCTTTTTCACCACTTTCCTGTCTCCCCATTTTCTTTTCTTTCAAGGAAAATAGCGCGGGTGTGCGCAAGAGTAAGCACGTTTAAGTGGTTGTAATCAGGTGTGCGCTTGTGTGCACGGAGTTAACCGCCAGTGCGCATGCGTGAGCTCCGTGCAAACCAGCGCTAACCCGGTTACAACTGCTTAAAAGTGCCTTAGGCACTTTGATTGACAGGTCCTGTACTCAGTTCAAAAGAAAAATAAAATCCCACTGTGAGTCCCGAACCCAGGACCTTGGCAACTATAGTCTGCATGACTTACCACTAAGCCATGACTCTTATATAGAAACATTGTGCTAAAGTAAATATATCATGTAACAGTAGGAATGAATGTAAAGGGAATATAGATGTGTAGTACACAAAGCATGACATTTAGAATCACAAACAAAACTGGTGGATTTCCATAATAGTAGTGTGTGAACAGAAACAGCCATGCTAGTTGGAAGCTAGTAGGTAATAATGTCACCATAGCACCTTGCAAGACACACACATACTCACAGCAGGATAAGCACTGCCCATACCCCACAACCTCTTACAGGAACACATCCGGACCAAGTAATAAAATATGTGGAGCAAAGGCCCAAAACCAGGGACACATTACAAATAAAGTTACAACAAACGCAGACAGTTCAGAAAGTAACAGGGTCTACACCTTGTGGGATGTTTGGAAGGGTATGCAGTCTGGAACTTGAATGTTTGTCACCATATTCTGACTTGAGCCCAGACTGACCTGCCAGATAAAGGTGTGCATGAGATATTGACCAAATTATGAGGCAGAAATGTGGACAGCCTGCAAATATCTGTACACATGACGGGTCCAACACCACCATATTTGAATAGTTAAGAACCTAGACATAGCAACAGTGAATGTCTTACAGGGATGCCCCACAGACCCCATGTGAAATGTACAAACAGTAGGCAGAAAGGTGTAACACATGCAATGGTAACTATGGAGTCCGGAAAGTATTCACCACTCGCATGGCAGAAAAAGTGTAGTAATACATGTGCTCATGCTAACCCACAGTCACAACTGCAGCATACCAGACATTTTAATGGGTGTACCCCACTGATATGTACCATTCCATGAGGCACATAACTGATGAACCTGAAAGTCTCTGGGGCCTGCTCAGCAGCATACTCAAATACCCTAATAGATGTCAAGGCCCACACCATGGCCAGACCACACTGCATGCTGTAACACCCTAGCAGATATAGCAAGCATTCCAAGGTGTGAATGTACATGGAAAATAGGAAAGCTACAGCAGCACACTACAGTCAAGACACCTAGCAGGCATACAAGTAGTGACTGTAAAGGGCAACTATTGAAGCCTTAGCAACAGAGTGCAAGCAAAAGTGAAAGGAAAGCACACACACACACACACACACACACACACACACACACACACACACACACATTAACAATAGTAGTAGTTGTAGTTGCCAGTGTACATACACAGTTAGTACAGGAAACTGGAGAAATGAATGGAGGAATGTTAATCTACAACACACCTGGAAATATGAGAGAGATACCAACCTTTACACTCACAGAACATTGTCCACAGCATAACAGCATGGTCCCTGCCCTTAACATCTGAAAGGGCTACGCCTAACTCACACACCTTTTTATAGCACTGTTCTGAAATCACAGTGAGAACTGCAATCAGTACACAACTGGCTGCATGCAATTAGCAAATGCTGGCTAACAATTGGTGCAGAGGCCATCACATGGGCATATGCAGATACCTACAAAAGTATGCTGTACTCCATGTCCACGCATGCAATACTTACATTGCACCCTGAGAAGGACGTGAGAGACAGACAGAGACAGAGAGAGAGAGAGAGAGACAGAGAAAACTGCAATTAAGCAGACAGAAACGAATTGTTCAGCAACAGCTACCTGAAAGCTGACAACTGGGAAGTGGAGCAGCAGGACAGAGAACCAGACAGCAGCAGAAGCAGCTGTGACAAACACAGGTAATGTAAAGTAATACTATAAAGGTGTACATACTGTGAACCCTCCATATGTGTCATTGGTCTGTATCCATATGTATATGAAGATGTGTAAAGGGCAGGAGACATACAGCAACTATCAGTGAAGGCTGTACATACATTTGTATGTGAGAGCATCTATGTGCACATATCAATGTTGTTTGATTGTAGGTTGTAGTGCCATGTACAAATTAGGTTACACAGCTATGTATGTTTAGCAGTATGTTAGTGTGTGTATACAGTATGGTAGACAAATATGTTGATATACCTGTCTAACATATGGATATGTATGTATGTCATCATATGTATGTGTATATATATATATATATATATATATATGTATATATATATATATATATATATATATATATATATATATATATAATATGCATATATGTATACATACATAGAGAGAGAGATGTAGGAATACATAGACAGATGTCGATAGAATATTGTACCAACATATCTATGTAATGCACACATGCAGATATAGATATATGTAGATACATATACATAGACAGACTGATCTGACTACCTACTGGTATGATTGTATATGATGACCTGCAACACAGCCTGTCCCACCCCCTCTGTCACTCACACCCCCTCTGTGCCCCCCCTCCACATCTATGGCAATATATGTACATCAATATATATATATGTGTATATGTATATGGACATATATATATATATAGAGAGAGAGAGAGAGATGTATATAAAGTCTGAGTGAGGCACATGTGTACAGATGTATTGCAACAGGTGCCTGGTGACAAAGGCATGGAGTGAACACCAGTGTCAAATCCGGAGTATCATACCACATTCCAGATCACCTACACCAGTAACCACCAGATATGTGATTGGCCGCCCACCACTGCATGTGTCAGGGGTGAGCAGGGTCAGAAATGTGTAGAATAGTGGCCCCAATGATAGTCACAGTAGCACACTATCCCTGGAATACCTGCACATGGTATGTGTCCGCAGACATGGTGAGTCAGGTATGGACATGTAGGTCGGTGTACCCCCCACACCACATAATGGATGCCATGGTATGGACCTCACATGACAGCAACAGATATGGAGAAGGACACAGTGACATGTACAACACTGTGACAACGCACTCAAACACATTACCAATGCACAGTGTCTGACAACACCACAGAGTACACATATGCTACCCACATAGAGGTTACCACTCCCAGATTTACATATGGAGGTCACACCCATGACAGATGTCCAACAACCATAGTAACACCTCCCACCATCCACAACCTAAATGTCTGCTGTGTGTCGCCCGTGCCACTGCAATAGTGTGCACATGTGGAGGTAAGAGTTCCTACTCACAGATAAGACACACCCTGCAATAAACCACACAGTGTTAAGAAGCGAGACGCCCCATGAGTACATGTCACACATACCCCTGCTGAATGTTAGTCAGATAGGTAATATGCCATATGAGTCACCCTGTGTAACTGTGTGACGGCAGCAGGTACCATCACACCACATGTGTCACAATGGTCAGGGTAGCAGAACAGTACGCTGCTGTAGACACAGGGGCAATAGCATATTATATAGTATTGTATTGTATTGTAATGTAATGTATTGTGTTGTATTGTATTGGTATGGTGAGGTGCCTCCTTCATGGAGTGGAACCACTGCTGCTGTGCCAGTGTACAGGTACATATCCTGTAGTCAGGCTAGTGTTACATAGCACTTCTATATATGTGTTTAGCTCCTGTCAGAGGTTATGTAGCATGCAACTGGGGATACCATCAGGTCCCATCCATGTTGTGTATTCTGCTGTCCTGCGGGTGTCTCTCACCTGGACATCTGTGATGACGGGAGGTTACAGTCAGCTGGGATAACTATGCCTTATTACAGGGGAGAGGGCGGGGTGACACCTGCACTGAACCTGTCCGCCACAATGTTGTCGATATCTGTGGTGTCAGTGAAATATGTGTTGTGTACTACCTATGGGCATAGAGGATGGCTCCTGACCAGGTTGCTAACATAACTGAAGAAGGCCTCCTGGTCATCTGTAGTGTCACTCTTGATTTCCCTCTCAACGTTGCCCATGTAGTCAGTATGATGGGAAATAGATCCTTACCAGTGCTGCTCAGACATGCCCTCCCTTCAGTGAATGATGCTCTGTCTTGCAGTAGCTTCCATCTTCTGTAATACAATCTGTCTATGGCTGGGGTCCACCAGACAGGATGCTGTCCCTTTGTGGAGAGTGTCTTGGTCATATATGGGATTGCATGATCCATGCATTCTTGGAGATGTCTGTAGAAAGCAATTGTGTAGGGGTCACCATTGTGGGTTGTATCTGCCACTGGCCTAGTGGGCTGTAAGGATACCATATCACTGTTACAAAGTGTAAAGTTTGTATCTGTAATGTTATGCACTATAGTCATCTGTGCTGGTGGTGGAGTTGGGATATGTATATCCAGGGCAATCAGTGTGTGGTCAGCCCACAGTAGTTGCCAATGTAGGCCATACAGTACCTAGATACAAACCCCCAGAGTGAGGAGGTGCTTCTGACCTGAATCGGTGTTCTGACTGCTGGTGTTTGGTAGTATGTCGTATGGAGTCTGCCAGGTACTGTTGCACAGTTGCTGGCCGAGCACTGATACCTGGCCATCTACATGTGTATCCACCAATAGACAGACAGATGCTACATATGTGAGATATGTTGTATCGTAACAGTCGAGTAGCATGTGTAGTATGTGTGCCAAAGTCTGCTGACATATATTGCTGATACCAGGTTATTTTATTTCTCAGGTACATGGCCCACCCGCGGAACCCCACCTACTCCACAGCTGAGGATGAGGAGATACACCAGAGCCTGGTGCGGGACTATGCAATACTCTTTTCCCGCACCAGCCAGAATCAGCAGGAGAGGGCTGCACTGTGGCAAGACCTTGTCCGTCGGGTAAATGATATAGGCACGCATAATAGGACATATGAGCAGGTACGACATCACTGCAGTGATTTAATCAGACATGTCCATCAGTGTGCATCAGATATCCACAGGCAACAGGTCGCCACAGGTGGTGGGGTGGCTACACATCCCCCACTCACCAGACTGGAGGGACTACTCCTGAGTGTAGTGGCTCCAGTCCACCAGCAACAACAACAGCAGCAGACATGCATCATGATGGAGGCTGGAGCCACACAGCAGCAAGACAGTGAACGTGCAGGTAATATGTCATATGTATAGTTGACTGTTGTGTACACTGGTAGTTAATGCATGTGTGAGGTGTGTCCTTGGTTTGTAGCTGTCACCATAGTATTTAATGTGCAAGTGTGATATCCTCAATATTAGCTGCTGACCTGTGAAAGGCGACTGTTGTACTCCTGACCTGTATCATACTCAGTAACAATGGCACAGTTGTGCCCACTGACATTAGTTTCTTCATGTCTGCAGGACCCTCTGGTATAACTGCAATGCAGCCTATCCATGCTGGTGAGTGTGTATTAACAATTCCTGTAATAGTGTTGATAGTAATAGTACTATTTGGCTCACTTAGTAGTGCTCTTTGTATGCATGTAGGTGTGTCTGTGTGTTGATATCACGCATACTGAGTACTGTACAATTGTGTGAAACTGTGTGCACGTGTGCATGTGTGCATGTGTGCATGTGTGCACCTGTGCACCTGTGCATGTGTGCATGTGTGCATGTGTGCACGTGTGCACATGTGCACATGTGCACGTGTGCATGTGTGCATGTGTGCATGTGTGCATGTGTGCACCTGTGCATGTGTGCATGTGTGCACCTGTGCATGTGTGCATGTGTGCATGTGTGCACCTGTGCATGTGTGCACCTGTGCACGTGTGCATGTGTGCATGTGTACACGTGTGCATGTGTGCACCTGTGCACGTGTGCATGTGTGCATGTGTGCACGTGTGCATGTGTGCATGTGTGCATGTGTGCATGTGTGCACCTGTGCATGTGTGCATCACTGGTAATGTGTAGACATTGTAAACTGTGTTACCTGTTTCCTTCCCACAGGTTCTGTTGCTGCTCTGGTGTCATGTAGCAGGGAACCTGAGTCAGGTGCCGTGGGTACTGATAATGATGACATCGGTGTAATGGCACAGGAAGGTATGCCAGGGTCCGCCATTGGCCAGCCAATTGACAGTACACAGCTGTCGACCCCATCAATGCGCACAGTTATCCTGCCAATACACCCCTTGTCACCACTGTCCCTAGGTGATGGACAGCATACAGTGGGCATTGACCAGGGTAATGTGGTATCTGTGGCACATGCCTCCCCACACAGCAGCCATGGGCATGGCCCAGAGATGGTACCACACAGACAGATGTCCAGGGGTTCTCGTGGGAGCATCCATGGGCGTACTGCCCCTGTCAGACGTGCCCACAGAGGTCTTACAACCTCAGCTATGTTTCGGACTGTCATGCAGGCACAGTCACGTATGGAACGGTACACCAGACAGGGTCTGAGGGAGCTGGCAGCATGTCGCACAGCCATGACTGACAGTATGCGTGACATTGCGGCTGCCATCCGTGATTTCACCGATGTCATAGACAGACGTTGTAGGGACATATTAGACCGGTTCCACAACTACATGTCCATGAGCCAGGGTGATGGTGGGCAGTTGAGGCGTCGACGTGGCCGTATGCCAGCAACAGCAGCAGCTGGCAGTCGGCATGGATGACAACAGGGCCGCGGCCGCCCCCGTAGTGCCAGCAGCAGCCCCAGCAATGCTGGGTCTGTGCTGTCATCAGACCGCCCCAGGAGACCACGTGCACATGGCTCTGGCCAGGCCCGACAGGGATCTGTGTCCAGTCAACGAACACCTGCTTCTGATGACAGTACCCAGTCTGGGTTGGTACCGGATATGGTCCGTAGCACCCCTGCAAGGCACAGGTACCGTGTCCGTGGCCAGAGACACTGATCTGTATGACCTGGCAGGTACAGTCTGTGGCTGTCCACAAACACCAGTATATGGCAGCCATGAGGTGGAACTGTGTCCATCCATACACACATGCAAATTGACAACACCTAGGGCTACCGCATACACGCACACACTGCATCAACATTGCCCCACCTTCTACTGCTGTCCCTCACCAACACACATACACATACACATACATGTCAATTGGTGGTATGGGTGGCTGACTCAGGCATACCAAGTTCACACCCTGTGCATATGATGAAACTGTGCCACCTCCTGCAATCTGTAACAACTGTGCAGGTACAGGTTAACATGTTGCTGATGCACAGGGTGACCACATAGATGTGTAGTAATAGTATCATGTTGTTAACAGTACTGTGTGCTGAATTAATTGTGGGTATATCACAGCATGCCTGATGCAGTAAGTGTGTGATTGTCATGTCCTGTTGTCTACACCCATGGTAAGTACCATAGTGTATCATCTGCACATGTTGGCATACTGGTGGTAATGATGTCAACAGAAGGCTACATACATAGGTAGCACAGGGGATAGGGTAATGAATGTAGTAATACACAATGATGGACATGTAAATTGCAAGTGGCATGTTGCCCACACTAGACTCTGCAATGCAGATGTTTGAGGATGTTGATATGTGTGCAGTACTACACAACTGGTACAGGACACACAGGAGCACCCTAGCACTGCATGCACACATCTCATACCATGCTAGACAGCCCCAACACACATAACTAACTGTCACAGGAGGGAGAGTCCCCATATATGTCAGGGATACTGTGGTGGCAGGCCAGGGAGCATACATCCTACTAAGTATGGAACCACTGAGTGAAGGCTCAGTGTCTGTTATTTGACATGTGTATTACTGCAGGTATGAGCACATGGGTTTCTATCCAGTTATTGTACATCCTGACAGTACATGCATGTTCCATTACACTTGTGTGCACTGAGACTGGACCCTAGCCATCTGACCCGTGTATTTCCATGTACATGTGCATAGTGCCTGCATATTTGCAGTGTTACCTACTGGAACCGGTACAGCTTGTTTGTTGTACAATGGACTACATGGAGCCCTGTTTACTGTATCTTTGTTTGCATGCATGTTTGCTTGCAATTACCCTGGAATACTGATCACACCTGCAATGCATAGTTATAGAGCTTCTGTGGACTCCTAGTGCCATCTGCATAGCCTACTATATGTATGTCCATGTCCCACTTGACAGGTTGTCACTGTTTGTCCTGTTCACATGTACATTGCCTGTGACACAGTGCATATGACCTGCCTGGCATGTGTCCACGTGAGCAGTCATATATGCTACTGCTAACTAATCACAGGCACTACACCTTCACACATTCATCTTCTGTTGAACTACCTGCTTTGCTAGGGACAGCCTGCACCTGTCACCCCTGGCCTTTCAGATATTGGCAAAGGCTCTTGCTACCCCCCATAGTGCCTATGTTAGGCAGGGCTCAAATGACAAACCCACCTTCATAGGTATCACAAGGGATAAGACACTAAGAGCAATGCTACCCAACGCCAGATGTCTAAACCTCCAGATGCATGCACCCAAAACACTCCTTGGCATGGATAACATCGATATCTGTGCAGTAACAGATGCCTGGTTCAGGGCTACTGAGAGCACACCAGCACTACCGGGTGTAACCCGGTTGATTTCTTTGATACAGTCACCAAGGCCATTGCCGAGGGAAAGGTGGTTCACACAGCCTACCTGGACCTTGCAAACGCCGCAACAATACCCCACTTGGGCATTCTAGGAAGCTCACCAGCTTAAATATAAGCCCCTATGTCACTAGATGGATTGCACAGTGGCTCAAGAACAGAACCCACATGGTTAGCATTGCTGGAGCCATGCCAGACCCCATAACAGTTACAGGTTGTGTCCCACAAGGCTCAGTCCTGGGACCCTCTTGTTTGGTATATATTTATTGGAGGTACAGGCCAACATGGATGAACTGTGGCTGTCCAAATATGCAGATGACTGCAAACTGGCCACCATAATCGACTCCCCAGCTGACACAAGCATCTTCCAAAGGGGCATCATAGCAACAGACAACTTGTGCCAGAGCCATGGCCGTCTGCTGAACAGTGTTTAGAAGGGGAATGTGCATCCTGTAGTCTGTTCACCTAGTTGCCAAAAGGGACATTGTCCTCACACACACTAACCCCCCTCAGCCAAAAACACACACTTGCCAACTGCAGGATTCAAACCCCTATCTGACTGTTATGACACTTGAGACGGATGCATTAGCAGAGTACGCTATTTGCATTACTGGGGGTTTTCTCTTCCCCTGCTATACTTATAGAGTGCTGACATCATCAGTGTTTAGAAAAGGGAATGGGCATCCTGTAGTCTGTTCACCTAGTTGCCAAAAGGGACATTTCCCTCACACACACAAACCCCCCTCAGACAAACACACACACTTGAAATTCACAGGATTCAAACCCCTATCTAACTATGTTATGACACTTGAGACAGACGCATTAGCAGAGCACACTATTCGCATTACTGGGAGGTTTCTTTTCTCCTGCTGTACTTATAGGGTGCTGACATCATCGGTGTTTAGAAAGGGAATGTGCATCCTGTAGTGTCTTATCCTATTTGCCAAAAGGGACATTTCCCTCACACAGACTTACACACACACCAACCCCACTCACACACACACACACACACACACACACACACACACACACACACACACACACACACACACACACTGAGCATTTGAAACCCCTACCTAACTATGTTATGACACTTGAGACGGACGCATTAGCAGGGCGCGCTATTCGGATTACTGGGAAGTTTCTTTTCTCCTGCTGTACTTATAGGGTGCTGACATCATCTGTGTTTAGAAAGGGGAATGTGCATCCTGTGGGGAGGCAGACACCAAGCACACTATGGCTAAGCTGTCATTCCCTAGGGCAAACAGCCTAGTGTTGACCTCTACACCATTATGTTTAATTGTCAAATGCACATTATTTGTTGCTGATAGACTGTTTGCATATCTTTATTGCCATAGCATTCCCTGTTTGTATGAACAACTTCTGCATCTGTGGAAAATGTTTGCATATGGGAGGGATCCACTATATCACGTATGTCTCTGTAGTCATTTAACTGTGTGCACTGGGCAGACTGCTGTAATGTGGTTGGTTCCTGGCATAACACATAACAATACCAGATATGTGTGTCCAACTGCTAAACCAAGATTTGGACTAAGTGTGTGAGCATGCCCAGTGTGAGCATTCCATATGTTGGACTCTGCAGCCCACCACATTTGTGGATGTGTGTGAACTTCAACAACTATCACCCGTTTATGGTTGTGGGTTGTGTGTCATGTTGTGTAGTTACTGTACAACTGCTTTGTGTGTGAACACAACAGGATTATACTGTGCCTGCAGTGTTTGCATGGGATACTTTGCATACAGTTGTCAACATCCTTTCACACTGACCTAACACTGTAGTACTGTATAGTGTACTGGTAGTACTTTGACTGTGGTGGACAGTATCCTGGGCTTTACTGCTATCACTGCTTTACATTTCGATAGTGGGCACAACAGCCTGGTTGGGGCCAGTTGTGTACATCTGACCATGTTGCATTCTGTTCAGATATGAACTACTTACACCAGGCTTGTCCAACATTGTTAGTGTATTCCACAACATAGGTGTACAATTGCAAACACTAGCGATGTGCCCTAGTCCATGTCTAATGCAAGTTGGAGAGTGTGTTTGTCCTTCAACACACATTGTAAGAGGAGTTTGCCATGACATATGTCATGGTTAGTATACTGTGCCTCTGTCTACCTGTGACATGACAGTGATACCCAGGATAAACCTACCATCTCCCGTCCACCCATCAGGATTCCTATTGAGGAAGATTGATAAGTGATCAAAAACAACGAAAAGGCACCAAATAGCAAGCAGCAAGTAGCAAACAACAACCACAGTATCCAAAAAGTTCTTTAATAAAATCTCTGACGTCTCGGCCAAAGCCTTCAAGGAGAATAAAATTGTATACAAGCATCCACATTTTATAACAAACTAGTAACTCAATTAAACAATTAAGCAATTAATTAAGCAACACTCTCCAATTGAACTCAGCATTGAGCCCACAAGGAGACATAGTTTTATACTTTAAAATAAGCAGAGCTTCTTTTTGCAGTAACACAGTTTTAACATCCTGCTGACAATACATTATTGGCTTAACTTGTTCTAAAATAGTGGCTTTTAAACCTTCACTATTTTTGTTATGACATTCTAAAAAATGCAAAGCTACAGGGCTTTCAATATTACCATTCTTAATGTCCCTTATATGCTCTAACAATCTCAGTTTGAAGGCCCTTTTTGTTTCTCCTATGTAATACATATTACATGGACAACATAGAGCATAAATAACCCCTACTGACTTACAACAAAACTGCTTAACAGGAGTAAACTTAACATCATTAATAAATGGAAAACATGATGTGATATATTTGCAACCTTTGCAATTTCCACAAGGGAAAGTGCCAACTTGGCATGGTTCTTTATATAATGAAGGTAGAGGCAAAATAAATTTACTTTTAACCAAAAAAATTTTTTATATTTCTACCTCTCCGATAGGAAAATTGTAAATTAACATTCAGCCACTGTTCGACATTTTTGCAAGAAAGTAAAAAAGACCAAAATTGTTTTACTATATCAAGAAATTGAGAAGTAAAACAACCATAAGTGGTTACAAAATACATATTTTCCTTACAGTTATTATTACCATTATATTGAGCCACATTTTTGCAGGGAAAGTAATTATTTACACCATCAAAAAGCTTAACTCTTTTAACTAATTTATCAAAACATCTGTTTAAAATATCTTTGTTATATCCCCTACTCAAGAAAGATTCCACCAAAGTATTCATTTCTTGCTGAAAAATATCAGGTCTTCCACATAATCTATATGTACGTAACATTTCCCCATATGGTAAGGCATCCAACGTATGAGGAGGATGACCACTAGTTCCATGTAAATAAAAATTAGTACCGTCAAATTTTCTATTGATCGAAGTAATAATTTTAGTACCATTAGAAATATCGAGAATAGCATCCAAGAATGGGACAACAAGTCCCATTTTTAGACCATCAAAACTCATAGAAAATCTATTATGATTAATATCTTTAACAAATGCTTTAATGTCACTTTCATCAGCATCCACCAAGAATATTAGATCATCCACGAACCTATAATAAGATATTACATGGGTCTGAAAAAATCTATGCTTGTATATTGTTTCTAGTTCAAATAAACCCATAAATAAATTAGCATACATGGGGCAAAAGAAGCCCCATGGCTGTACCCTGTAACTGATGATACAAAATCTCATTAAACTCAAAAAATTATGAGTCAAACAAAAATGAAGTAACTCTATAATAAATGCTGTGACCGGATTGTCACCCAAAAAGTATCTAACAGCCTCAATGCCAAAAGGGTGTTTAATGTTGGTATAGAGGCTTTTAACATCAATAGTAAACCACGTCATCCTAGCATTTATTTTCACCCCTTTCATCTTATTCAGAAAATCAAAAACATCACAAATATATGATGGCAATTTGTATACAAAGGGAGCTAGAAATTGATGTAGAAAAATACCCAAATTATGCAAAAAATACAAAGAACCAGAAACAATAGGTCTCCCAGGGGGCCTAGACAGATTTTTATGTGTGTTTGTCCTTCAACACACATTGTAAGAGGAGTTTGCCATGACATATGTCATGGTTAGTATACTGTGCCTCTGTCTACCTGTGACATGACAGTGATACCCAGGATAAACCTACCATCTCCCGTCCACCCATCAGGATTCCTATTGAGGAAGATTGATAAGTGACTCTATGGGTAGCCTGTGCTGAGGGTTCACTCATGGGTGGGAGTGGCTTCTGTGTTATGGATCACACAGTACAGCTTGTCCTATGTAAGTCAGTGCTGGGGTTCAGGTCTCTCATGTGCATAGCTCACTGCCATTCAGATTGTACAAGGTGCAGCATGTTTATTGATGCCAGCAACACAGGCAACACATGGCATCTGTGTAGGCTGTTTGATACTCCTGATGAGGTACTGTTGGGGACTTTACAGTTGATGGAGGTGTCTGCTGAGGTACATCCCACAGGGGCTATTGTAGTCGATTGTACCACTGATGCAGGATGACTGCAGAGCCACAATGACCTACCGTTATGTAGATCTGACAGCCTTCATGATTAGGTGGGTATATGGTATGTTTCTGTAAACACTACAACACATGTTTGTCCAATGCAGGATATCTATCACCCTGTGTCCCCAGGTCTCTCATTACATGTTAACTACATAATGGGTTAACACCTATGTGGTAATTGGTGGGCACTTACTGTATATCCACGGGGGTTGACTATACACGTTTCTGCACTTAGCTTGCTGACATAGCTATGGCACCAGTTGTCTGTTTCTATGTGGCCCTTTTGTGGGATGCATGTGTCAGCTGGTGGATCATATGTGGTGAGCAGTTTGTAGTCCTCTGCAAAAATGTTAGGACACAGTTCTTCCATGTTTGCCTGTACCTATGGGACATATATACCAGACGAGGGAGATACCAGGACAAAGCCTTGTGGGATGCCAGTTATATCTGGTTTGTAGTCTGACATGGCTGAAGCATGTCTGACCATGTCTGTTCTGTCCTTGGTCTGGTTTGTAACCCCTCTACTGACATGTGGGTTTATATTTACGCTGGTGAGCCTATCTATACTGAACATGTAGGGTATTGTATAGAAGCCTTTGCAAGGTCCAGATACACTGTGTGGAGCACATTGCCCTCATCAATGACCTTAATGACTGTTTCAATTGAGTCAAACATGGTTAGGGGCAGGATCTGCACTTGAGAAGGCCACACTGGGTTGGGTCCGGTGTCAGTAGGTCCCCAACATCCTTATGTCTGTGGTACATGCTGATCCTTTCCATAGCTGTGCAAACTGGGCTTTTCAGGATTCTGGGGTAGTACTGTTCAGTATCCATTCAGGCAGCACCTTTGTTGAGAAGGACCACTGTTGTTGTACACTGCTCTTTGGGTACATATTCTGTGGTAAGGCTGACATTGAGCAGTAGTGTGGTTTGGCATTCCATTCATCTTAGAGTCCATGTTGCACTAAGCCCAGGACACCATCTCATACCATTGCTGCTGTGTGTTTTGTTTTGGAGATGTTGTCTGTTACCTCAGCATCTGCAATGTCAGGGGGCCAGCAGTCTGCTGGGATAGATATTCTGCATTCGTGGGGGTGGGGGGGTTTGCACTGCACCTGTCAGGATGTATGTTGGCAATATGTGTGTGTGTTTGTGGTATTTGTGTGATTCAGGGCATATGTGTGAATTCCCAACATGGCTCCTACCATCAGTTGTGTAAGCCTTGGGATTATCCTTAGTGTCCTGTACAATTTGTATCTACATAGGTTCATAGGTTCATACTAGGCTATCCACCCTGGGCATTTGTTAGCCTAGCCAGAGTGTGTGTGGCATTTGAGACCCCTTGCTATGTGGATATTATGGCCATTTATGATTTGCTTTGCTGTGCCTCTGTCTGGACATGACACAGTGAAGACCCCCACTGTAACTCTACAATCATCCATCCACTTGGCAAGATTTCTGTTGAACAGTGTCAGTGAGGGGCTCTGCCTAACATGGAGTGGGATTCTGGTCCAGGGTGTGGGGAGCCTCTGGATTATGTATCTGTCCCAACGGCACATCCTATTTCATTATTTGTTGAGGTTGACATCTCTCACTCTTGCAGCTCCAATGGATATGTGTTTTCTGGGGTGGAGCATGTCCATTACTCCTGTGTTGGGCATGGCCTCCTACAACAGGCATGCAATGCCTCTGTGTAGGCAGTATGTGACTGCATTCAGCTGGGGTGTCTACAGCCAGGCAGCATATGACATATATTTGAGACACTTTATCCTCTTGGTGAGGTACCTTTGAGGTCTTTCTAACTGCTGCAGGTGTCAGGTAAGGTAGATCCCATATGAGGCATTGTACTAGATTATGGGTGTGATTAGAGAAAAGTATAGGGGCACAGTGACCTCTGTTGCCGTAGATGTGACTCCTTTCCTGATACGGTGTCAAATGTAGACAGTCTTCCTAGCCACATTGGCAATGTGGGTGTCACATAACAGGTTACTGTCCACTTGTGTCCCTAGGTCCCTGGTTACTCCTTCCATACATAATGGTTTACCACCTATGTGGTAATTCGTGGTACCTTGTTTGGTATTTGGTGGAACATTCATACTGTCCAGTGTCTTCAGGATGGTTGCAGGGGGTTATTGTGTGTGAGAGTGCGGTCTGTAGCATGCTACAGACTGCACAGCAGTCTTGCCTACAGTTAGTTGCACATGGGTGAACTCCACTGCCTTGTGCATTGTCAGTTACCTGGATGTATGGGTGTCTGTGCTGCCTATGGATACTCACCCTTCCTTTTATGTTTTGTTCCAGGTTTTGGGGCCATGACACATGGTACGTGGTATAACCTGGTAGTGCTGGTGTGCTGTCAGGAGCCTTGCAGCAGGTTTCTGTCACTGCACAGACATCGATGTTCTCTATTCTGGGGATGGCCTCGGGAGCATGCATATTGGGGTGTACACATCTGGCATTGGTCAGCATTTCCCTTATGTTTCTTCCCACTTATGTTTTCTAGGGTGGTGGGTCAGTCTTTTCAGCCTTGCCTACAAAAGGCTCTATGGAGGTGGCAAAGGCCTTATCCAATATTCAGACGCCCAGGGGTAACAGGTGCAGGCCATCCCAAGAACAGCTGCATGGCTTGTCAAGCATGACATCCCAAGCAGACAGACATTGATCCCCTTGGAATGACACCAGTAAGTGTGCTACTTGCTATGACTGATCATTCCGTGTTTGTACTGTGGCATTATTCTTGGTAAGGGTAGGATGCTGCAAACGGTGAGTGTCATACCGGCCTGGACTACATAATCGGATAGCTCATCTGTGTCTCTTTACATGTAGTCTAGGGCAGTACATCTCAGGTCATTCACACCAGCATGGACTATGACTGCATCATATGTCTACTTGCTTTGGAGTGACCTACATATTTCTGTTATGTGGCATATTGTGGCAGCCTACAGGCAGCTTACTGTACCCTTTCCCTTGTTCAGTCTGGTGTGCGGGACAGCAGTGTGTCTGACTATGGAGTCACCTATTACAACTGTATCAGGCATGTTGTTTCTCCTTCTGGCCTGTGACTGTTTGGCACACCAGCTTTGTGTGCTATGTGTTGCATGTGCTATGTTTGGAGGCTGTTTCATTGGGTGTCTGCTTTAGAGGCCTCTGTTGGTGTGCTGTGTTTGTGATTTCTGCCTCCGGGAATGTATTTCTGTGTTTATGTGTTTGGTTTGCAGTTGTGATAGGTCTATGTGGGTATGTGTTTGTGGTGTGTGCGGTTACCTTCTCCTACTGACTTGTTTTGGGAGTACTGAGTTGAGGGAGCTCAGCCTCCAGTTTGGATGGATGGTTGCATCTCTCACATATATTTGTATTTCTTGGGTGGAGTTGGGGGTTGTCTGTGTACTTGGAGCAGGTGTAACATTGCCTCAGGATTCACAGATTCCACTTGTTGTGGCTGGCCTTAGTGGATTGCATGTGTGGACAGATTTTATTGCCATACTACTGATCAGTAATTACTTCATTGTTCATGTTTGCTGTATCATGTAGTAGCTTCCTCATTCTCTTGCATGTTTTGGTTATGGCTGGTGTCCACCATGCCAGATTTAGGCACTGTGTCTTGTTTTAATTTAGGACTGCATAATCCAAGCATTCCTGGCAGTGTTCATGGAATGGCTGTATTACAGGTTCTGAGGTGTGGCCCATATTTTGCACCTGCACGGGACTTTTAGTGGATTCCACATCAGTTTGGAGGTGTGCAAATATTGCTTAGCACATGTTTTCCACTGTGGTTTCCCGGCCAGGGACTGTGGTCAGGATTTGTATATCCAGTGTGATTACTATATGGTCTGGTTTTACCAGTGGGCAATACACTTCTCATCTTGACATCCCGTGCCCATGTTGCTGATTATCACATCCAGTATGCTTGCCCCTCTTGTGGGGATGGTACGTTGTTCCTGGGCCTTTTGGTTTGTGGATTCGATGAACTTTTGTCCTACACTGTTGCAGCTGGTATAATGCTCCCAGTCTATATGTCTGGGTATTTGCAGTCGCCCAATATAATGTGGTTTGGAGGACTTGATATATTCATGTATTCCAGCATAGGCCGGATGCAGTTCCTGGTGTTGGGCCAGTAGTCTGTAGCAGGCTATACACTGGGGGGCAGTTTTAGCCACTGTTACTTGAGCATGGCTAGTCCATGCTGCTTTTTGTGGTGGTACCAACATGGGGGTGTGGTTATCCTTGACAATTCTTGCTAGTCACCCTCCTTTTGTAGCTTGTTCCAAGTTTTGAGGCTGTACAGCACAGTATGAGGTGTAACCTGGTAGTGTTAGGGTGCTGCTGTGAGCCTTGCCTCAGATTTCTGTTACAGCACAGTTATCAACATTCTCCATACTGGGTGAGTTTAGACTGCATGCATCTTGCTGTTTCAACCTATCCCTTATCTTATTCTTATCCCTTCTGGTACCTATGGAGATAGGTTTGTGTTTTGAGCCTTACCTATTCAGGGCACACTGTGCGTGACAACAGCCTTTGCCAGTATCCATACGGCCTGCACTGATAGGTGCACGCCACTCCTAGCAGGTGGTGCATCATGTCATGCTCAGCATGTCATCCCAGACTGGCACACATTGGGTCCCCTTTGAGTAACTGCAATACATCAGTCAATTGTTGCACTTGATCATCTCGTTGTCATGTTGTGGCATGCTGCTTGTTGAGGGTAGGATGTTAGTCAGGGTCCTCAGGTGTGCATATGGTACTTGGTGTTACATTACTTAACACATAGCATTCATGCCTCAGGTGGTGCTGCAGGGCTGCCTCTGTCGGATGCGCATATTACACTTCCCTGTACATGTTTGAGAGCAGGTTGTGTCACGTTAGGCATCCCTGTTACTATATGAGTGAGTCAGAGAGGGCTATCATCCGCAAGGTTCCTACTGACCCAATCTATGTGCTATGTTGCCTCTTTGCCAAGGCCAGGGCATACTGGGCACGCCTCCTTCTGCCTACTGGGGCAGGCTCAGGTTGTTCCTCCTCCAAGTCACGCTGTGCCTGTGGTGGCCTTGGCAATGGTGGGGGGCTGTTTGGCCCAGCCCTATGCTGGTCCTGCTGCAGCTGTTTTCGCAAGATCATATTATGTAGCATAGCACATACCATGACAATTTGGGTACATGTAGTTGGTGTGTACTGCAAGGCTCCACCAGATGTGTCCAGACACCGGAACCGTGACTTGAGCAGCCCAAACACATGCTCTATTACATTACGTGTTTGTGCGTGTGCCTCATTATGGCGTTCCTGTTCAGGTGTGTGTGCATTTCTGATGGGTGTCATCAGCCACGGCTCCAGTGCATACCCTGCATCCCCCACTAGGTGTCCGTGCGGGATGTCCCCATTGGCAAATGTCTGGTACAGCTGCGCCAAATGCCAGATGTGGGAATCGTGGTAGCTCCCAGGACAGCCAGCACACACATTCATTATTATGCCCTGGGCATCACACACGACCTGGCAGTTGATGGAGGGGAAGCCCTTGCGGTTGATGTATGCCCTACCCCGCTCACCGGCTGGTGCTTTGATGCGTATGTGCGTGCAGTCTATTGCACCCACTACCTCAGGGTATTCCGCTATTTGCTGGAAGAGACGCATGTTGCTGGCCAATACCTCATGGGCATTGGGGAAGTATACATGATCACCGACATGTGCTGACATGGCATCCAGGAACTGGTGCAGTACCCTGGAAGCTGATGCCTGTGATATCCCCATCATATCGCCAGTTGGTCTCTGGAAGGTACCTGTTGCTAGTATTCTTAGGCCAACACATACCTTGGTTTCCACTGGGATGGGTTCCCCTCTGTTGGTTCTGTGTGTGAGGCGTGGCCTGCACAGCTCCACTATTTGCTGCAGGAGGTCTCTGTCCACTCTATAGTGCTCTACTATCTCCAGCTCATGTAACCCATGGTAGGTGACCCTGGGCCTGTACACTCTTCTCCGTCTCCTCACTGTGGATTGTCTGGCACCATCTGCATTGTCACCACCCTCAGCAAGTCGCCTATGTCTCATTATGACAGCTATGGCAGCCCCTAACATTTCTGCTCTGAGTTCAGCTTTTTCAGTTTTCACTTCTGATAACTTAACTCCTGTCTTGCAGTGTCTCTTGAGAGAAACATTCTGCACTGCTGTTTGCAGAGTTTTAAGTGCTGGGCTGGCCTAGTATTCTGCCTGTGTAATTGCCTGCATCTAATTGTTTTCACCTGCTAGCTCCAGCAGTATTCCCTGCTAACTTCCTACTACATCTGTTGCTTCCTTTTTCCTTTCTGTTTCCTCAGGGTGGAGCCATGTGCAAACCAGCAGAAACACGCTCACAGTGGCTTACACGCGCGCACACATACTTACACAGTTCAGAATCTGCTTATTCGGTTTTAAACGCGTGCACGTCCGCGCACACGGTGTTAAACATCTCCCAACACGCTCCCACATGCTGAGTCTGCCTTACACGCGCACACACTGCCTTACACGCGTGCACACTGCCTTACTCGCGCGTGGCTGCACACGCACATACACGCCCAGCAAGAAACTTTGGTGTAGGCAACAGTGTACACCTTCCATTTCTTGACTTTCTCATGTTTACTTAGTGGCACACCTCTTTCCTTGATATCTGTCTGACATCTGTCATGTAACTCTAACCTCCAATGAACTGCATCTCTTTCTACCATTCCCCTGTGATGTCACCTATCTCCTACTCTGTTCCTCCCCGTATGTAACTCTTACACTACTCAGAATGTGCTCATTTGCTATGTGACAGTGGAATTCAGTATCCTTACACTCATTTGCATCAGATTGCCTACTAATGCTTAGTTACATCTCTTAGACTCTGCTTCCCCCCTTAGCAACCACTACACGGTGGCCATGTTGGTTTTGCTCTGCTGGTCCCTCCATTGACATTCCATGTATTGCATAAAACCTACATTTGTAGGTTTAAAACCTTCGCTTTTATGTTCTATGCAGCGCAGCCCGCTTTGCTGGGCTGCACTGGTTTAAACATCGGCAATCGAAAAAAAATTTCTATTTTTAATATATTTGCATGGGGTCACCTTGCCAATGGCC
>NC_056728.1:1760145818-1760195818 GCF_019279795.1 Protopterus annectens | reverse complement strand
TGGCCCATGGTGTGCCTCCCACAACAGCTGGATATGACAGTACCGTGCCTTGTACTGTGTTCTCAGTCACACGTACTCCATGGCATTTATCTCACTGTTACTGCCTTTCAGCACAGGTGTTTAGTACTGTGATATGGTACATTACTAGGTGAGTTTTCTTCATTCGCTTCTTGTTTCCTCAAATACACAAAATTAATATGCAAAATCCTGCATGTCAAACTTTTGATGTCAAGAATTGTTCTATCATAAAATGGTCCCCATACTTTGTACAACATTACTAGGTTTTTTGGAGTGGTGGTTATGTTAATGAGGCTATTTAGTGACACTGTTGCTGAATCGCATCAGGAATACAACGTGCTATCACCATAGTCACTACTTGCCAAGCTCAGTGTGGTGCTAGGGAAGCATGTGATTACTATAATACTCATGCACACAGTTTTTGTAGACCCTTTAGCACCATGGTACTGCGCTACTAAGGTTTGATAGCACCCCATTTGTAACACTACATTGTTCATTACATCCATCCACGTATATGGGGCTACCATTTTGCTTCTCAAGTGAATCAGAGTGAGTGGGTATGGCTTCCTCAGGCACTGTGAACTGCAGGACTCCAGCACAGTGTGCCAAGAAGAGTAAGGTGTTCTTATTCTTCATGTATTGAGATTTGGCTGAGTGCCTGCTGGGGCAGTAGTATGGCCCTTTGTAAAGGCCAATAACTGGCACAACCTTGCCAGAATGGTGAGTGATGCCAACAGCACAATTTTTGTGCGCAGTACAAGCACTGATATGGTGACATGTGGAAGTGCAACACTGACATGTTTAAGCAGTAGAAGGCAGAGGTTAGGGACACAGAGACAGAAATGTACTGTAAGCAGCTTTTTTGTCTTCCTTTCCTGTTCCTGTTACCTAGTAATACTTTGTACTGAGGTAAATATACTTTGTGCAACAGAGGCACGGGAGCAATAGTGCAACAGTGCAGAATGTCATAGAGGGTAGGAGTGAATCTCCTAACAGTGGAGTATACATATGCCATATGCGTTACTCCACTGTGAATCTGTATTTGTGTGGTACTACATGTGTGCTCTAATGTGTCCTGTTTTATCATCCTTCTGCTTGCCCATTTGTGACAGAGGTAGTGCAGCAGCAGCAGTTACCCTGACATGCACTGGATGATGCATCTGGTGTTGGGTCACCAGTGGTCAACAAGTTTGCTTCTCAGCAGGGGAGCAAAGGTAACCTTGCTGAAGCTGAACAGGATGAATCACTAGTGGCCTCCCTAACTATTTCTGAGGATGGGGCATAGGATTCTGACAGTGGGCAGGAGTGGTCTCCATCATCTCCTATCATCGTATGGATAGGGAGGTGTCTACAAGATTGTGCTGATAACTGGATTATCACCTTGGCACCACCAAACACCTTCTGGTGTGCTTTATTGAGTAGTGCAATTGGCAATCCCTGGGCATCACTGCCTCAGAAACACAATGAACTGTATTCCATGCCATCAGCCATGTTCTAATGGCTGATTGTATTCCCCTGGTGTCAGTCTGGCACCTGTCCATGGCACTTGTTCTGTCCACAAACAGATATTCCCCATACCTTTGCCATACCTTGTTTGCTTTACAATCTTCCCCATCACCAGCTGTCTACCCTCTGTCTGTGTTTTTACACTGTTGTCCCCATCTTTTTTAATATTTATATTGTCCTTGTCTGCGCATGTCAGCATTTTATATTTGCTTTTTTGTCTACCCCACTACTTTCTCCATCTACCTTTCTTCTTTATATATTGCAAATGGGGCTGTGACAAGAAAAAATTACCCTTCCATTCAGCATTCAGACCTTTTCAGTAGCCTTGTGCATTGATTTCTCTGCTTGTCATTCTCCCCTTTCCTACTTTTCTATCTTTCACTTTTCATCTCATGTATATGATGAATTGTGCTGACTCCCATTGCAAATGGTAGCTATGTGATGCTTCACTGTATGCATGACTGCACATGATCTCTGTCATGCTAGCCTGCCTGGTGGTGACATCAGGAACATTGGTCACATGCTCTTCTATTACACTACTCATCCACAGGCCCTGTGAGGTGCTACTGTTCCCTGTAAAGCACTGACTCTATTTAGTATGCAAGCATTTCCTCAGTATGTCAGCACTATGCAAGCCCTACTATGTATATTATCTCTTAGACATGCCGCAATAAAGGCTATATGCTATTTATCACTGCACATAAGCATACCTCTTGAATTTCAGCCAAAGATTAATGAAGCCATAACTAATGGGGCAAATGTAGAGCCTTTTGGAACATATCAAACCATAAAGCAGCGAACAGGGTTAATGCAAACTGGGTAATAAATACAGAATTACTTTATTAAACCAATATTTTAAACATCATTTTCAAATGTTACATTCTGCATTTGCTGAGTCTTTCTCAGGTATGAAACTGTAAACTAAGACCTATAGGATACACCCATAAATCACATTAATGAAAACCATATTTTTCTGTAAAAATTTGTTTAGTTTCTTGACTTCTAACACCTTTGCTACTGATCATTTTTAGAAAACTGTGCCCTAACAACTGACCATTTGGGGCTAGTTTTGGTCCATGGATATAATTCATGCTTGGCTTTGCTTTGTTCCCCTAACTTACTCCCAGTTCCCACCCACCAGCTCTTACTCAACCATTATATTTACCACTTACACATTTTACCTGTTTCACCCATTCCATAATCCTTCCCTTACAACCTTACTACTATCATAGAAACACTCATTTTTATGTTTTCCTATTTCCCAACTTTTACTTAACATTTAGCATCATTCTCCTTCCCATACTACTTTGTACTATATCCACTCATACTCAGACCCCCCTCTCCCACAGTACTATTATTCTGCATTTCAACTTCTACTTTCCCCAAATAAGCCCTCACTATTTCCTAACTTAACTACATTGTCATACTCTATCCTTTCAAGCCCCTCTATTTCTCACATTTCAGAAACATAACAGAAGACACCAGGACAAACTAACTCTTTTTCTTCACAGCAAATCTTTCCTAACTACCTTCTACCAGCTTTCAGACTCCACCACCACTAATAATAGGTGCATAGGTTCATAGGTTGATACTAGGCTATCTGCCCTAGGGCATTTATAAACCTAGCCAAAGTGTGTTTGGCTTTCACCACCCTTTTAGATTAGTTGACTATGCCTCTGTATAGTAGGTCACAGAAGATAGCCCTTTTAAGGTTAGTTTACTGTGCCTCTGTCTAGTAGGGACACAGAAGAGATCCCAGGGGTAAACCTACGATCTCCCATCCACTCATCAAGATTTCTCTTGAAGAGAGTCATTGAGGGGCTCTGCCTAACATGGATTGGGATTTTATTCCAGAGTGAGGGGAGCCTCTGGGATAGGAATCTGTCCCTCCAGCATGACCTATTTATTTCTGTGCTGAGGTTTAAGTCCCTGGAGCGTTAGCTCTAAGGGATTTGGATTTCCTGTGGTGGAGCATGTCCATTAATTCTGGGTTGGTCATGGCTTTATACGTCAGGCACAGATCGCCTCTGAGTAGGCAGTAAGCAACCAAGTAGAGCTGGAGTTTCTTTAGCCTAACTGCGTAGGGCATCTGTTTGAGTCCCTTGATCCTCTTGGTGAGGTACTTTTGGGGTCTTTCCAGTTGCTGCAGGTGTTGGGTAAGGTACATCCCAAATGGGGCATTGTATTCAATTATGGGCCTGATGAGTGATGAGTAGAGGGGCACAATGACCTCTCTTGATCTAGATGTGAACCCTTTCGTGATAAGGTGGGCTATATAGAAGGTCTTTCTAACCACTTTGGCAATGTGATTGTCAAAGGAGAGATTGTTATCTACTTGGGTCCCCAAATCCCTAATTACTTCTTCCGTATTTAATGGATTACCACCTATGTGGTAATTTGTGGACACTTTGTTTTTCCCAAAGGGGATGACTATGCACTTTTTGGCATTTAGCTTTAGGCCATGGCTCTGGCACCAGTTATCCATCTCTGTGAGACCTTTTTGGAGGATGCTTGTGTCAGTCGACAAGTCGATTATGGCACCCAGTTTGCAATCATCTGCGAACTTGGTCAGCCATAGTCCTCTCGTGTTAGCCTGTACCTCAGAGAAATATATACTGAACAAGAGAGGTCCCAGGACTGAGCCTTGAGGGACGCCACTTGTAACTGGTTTAGAGTCTGACATGGCACCTGCAATTCTGACCATGTGGGTTCTATCCCTGAGCCAGTTTGCAACCCATCTTGTGACATAGGGGTTGATATTTAAGCTGGTGAGCTTATTTATGATGCCCGAGTGGGGTATCATGTTGAAGGCTTTTGCGAGGTCCAGGTAGTCTGTGTGGACTACCTTCCCTTCATCTATGGCCTTGGTGACTGTTTCAAAGAAGTCGACCAGGTTCAAGAGGCAAGATCTGCCCTTAACAAAGCCGAATTGGGTAGGATCCAGTATTTGGAGGTTCCCAATGTCTTTGTTTATGAGTTCCATGATGATACGCTCCATAGCTTTGCAGACCAGGCTAGTCAGGCTTATAGGGTGATAGTTTCCGGGGTCCGTTGTGGCACCACCTTTGTGGAGTGGGACCACTGTTGCTGTACGCCATTCCTTGGGTACATATCCTGTAGTAAGGCTGAGATTGAACAGTGACTTTATGTGAGGGTTCAGTTCTTCTTGGAGCTCATGTAAGACACAGCCTGGGACACCGTCCGGTTCCATTGATGCTGTGTTTTTTGCTTTGGAGAGGGCAGATCTCACCTGTGCATCTGTGATGTCAGGGAGGCTACACTCTGTTGGGATAGACATTTGCTCTTTTGGGGGGGGGGGAGTTTGCACTGAACCTGTCTGCCAGGATGTTGGCAATGTCTGTGGGTTCAGTGTATTTTTTGTCATTTTGCACTAACTCACAGCATATCTGGGAGTTGCCACCCAGGTACCTGACATAACTAAAGAAGGCCTTGTGATTATCTTTAGCGTCTTGTGCAATTTTTCTTTCGAAGCTGGCCTTAGATGATTTTATGAGGGATCGTAGTTTCTTGCTAGTACTGATCAGAGATGCCTTCCCTTTTTGGGATTTCGGTCTATCATGTAGTAGCTTCCTCCTTCTGTTGTATAGCTTATTTATGGCTGGGGTCCACCAGACAGGTCTCCTGCCTTTGGAGGAGTGAGTCTTGGTTTTATTTGGGATAGCACAATCCATGCATTCCTGTAGGTGTCCATAGAATGTGTTTGTAAAGGATTCTGCGGTTTAGGCCGTATTTTCCACTGGCCCAGAGGTTTTGAAGGATTCCACTTCGGTTTTGAAAAGTGTGAAGTTTGCTTTTGAGAAGTTCTTCACCATGGTTTCCTTGGCTGGGGGTGGGGATGGGATATGGATGTCCAGTGAGATTAATTTATGGTCAGATCTTACCAATGAGGGGTATACCTCTGGTATGGAACATAGAGTCCCCATGTTGGTGATGATCAGGTTCAATATGTTTTCCCCTCTTGTGGGAGTGGTGACCAGTTGTTCCATAGCATTTGAGTTTATAAATTCTAGGAACCATTGGGCGAGGGTGTTGGGGCTTGAGTAGTGCTCCCAGTCTATATTTGGGTAGTTGAAGTCACCCAGTATAATGGTGTTTGGAGAGACCTTTATATTCTCCAGTGTTCTCAGGAAAGCCGAGTGGGTTCCTGAGTTTGGGAGGGTGGTCTGTAGCAGGCTACAAACTGAAAGGCAGTTTTACCCACTGCTAGTTGCACCTGGATGGTCTCCGATGCTTCGTGCAGTGCCACTAACCTGGAGGTGTGGGTATCTTTGATGAATATGGATACTCCCCCTCCTTTTGTGGTTTGGTCCGAGTTTTGGGGCTGAAAAGCATGGAATGAGGTATAACCTGGTAGTGCTGGGGTGCTCTCGGGGGCTTTGAACCAGGTTTTTGTTACTGCACAGGTATCGATATTCTCCATATGGAGGAGAGCCTTGAGTGCGTGCATCTTGAGGTTTAGACTTCTGGCGTTGAGCAGCATTACCCTAAAGCTCTGCAGCTGCTTGTTTCCTTCTTGATTCATTCTTTCCTACTACTTGCTTCGTAAAAATACAGATCATTTTACTTAATCATGTCACTCCTCAGCTTAGCCGTTATTTCCTTTCTCCTACTGAACCATGTCTCATCCTAGCATGACTCAATAATACCGCTCAGCATCTTGTCTCCAGCTCTACCCCACCCACCTATCCATACTTCTTCCCTAAACTCTCCACACATCTTCTTCTCCTTTCATCTGCTCCTGTTAAGGGTCACCACAGCAGATTGTTTGTCCACAGAATGAGTGGCAGTAGAGTTTTACATTAACAAGTTGCCAGCCTGATGCCCAACCTTCCTCAAAAGGCACACACACATACACACACACACACGCACACGCACACGCACACGCACACGCACACGCACACACACACACACACACACACACACACACACACACACACACACACACACACACACACACACACACACACACACACACTCACATTTAAGACCAATTTAGAATGTCCAGTCCATCACAGTATGTCTTGGGAATGTGGGAGGAAACCATGGCACCCGGAGGAAATCCACAAGAACACAGGGAGGACATGTATTCTCCACACAGAAGGCACCTCAGCCAAGAATCCAACCAGAGAACCTCTTGCTGTGAGGCAACAATTCTAAAAGCTGCACCCCTGTGCCACTCTAAACTCTCCACACATCTTACCAAACTTATTTAAATATGCCCCTCACTGTCACGCCAAATATAGACTAATTAGTTCCATTTAAATTCAAATAAAAATAAAATTAATACAAGAATCAGTAATACCTCAATATACTAATTTCCTCCTAGGAGAAGGCATTCACCCTAATCCTGGTCCAACCTATCACAACCAACATCAAGACATTTCTCTTCCACACACTACTCTAACCCCACAACAATCAACCCCCCCAACCCAGGTAATCTAACTTTTGCCACAATAAATATCCGAAGCATAAGAAATAAAACTACTGAACTACATGCCTGGACAACTCAGAACAAGCTTCATATTCTTACTATAACTGAAACTTGGGTTAAACCTAGCAAAAACAACTTTGAAATTATACCTTAAGCTATAATGTCATCCGTAATGAGTATACAAAGAGGAAAGGTAGTGGTATTGCTTTGATATTTCCCAACAACTAACACATTTCCGCTACAAAAAAAAACAACACCAAAATTCAATTCATCAGAGTCTCATAAACAAATATGTATTACTGTCCTCTACCTCCCTCCTCGTGACAGTACAGATGCACTGGAAGATATCCTACATTGGATATCCATAATAATTTCACAAGAAAAAAATACTACTAGGTGATATGAATGTCAGTTGGTTGGATAAAGCCTCTAACTCCCTTACATCTAATAAGAACGTATATGGTTTCGCACAACTGATTAGTAGCCCTACAATTTATAGCAAGATATCAGTTCCTTATTAGATAGGATCTTCTTATCAGACCTAGCAAATTCACCACCACAGGTACAATGTCAGACTTTCTCAGCAACCATCTCCCAAACAATACAAGTGGACATCTCACACATATGCTTAAACAGCATTTTTATAAAACAACACACTATTTGTCCAATTTTAACCCAGAAATATTCATTACTATACTATAATCTATTAAATGGAACATCCTAAAAATCCTCCCCTTAGATGTTGATGTAAATTAATTCAAAAAAAGTTTCCCAAATAGCCTTACACCTGCTAGAAGGAAGAGACTATCCAAAAAGAGTAGAATGCTAATGCAGGATAGAGAAAAAGCATGGAGAGAATGGATAAAATATAAAACACCACAATTTTCTCAAAATCTTGAGAATTTTCACAAATAAACTAAAAACAAATAAATGAAGACAAAAATGTATACCATAGCAACTTTTTTAACAATACTAAACTCAACCCTAAAAAAATCTGGTCAGCATTTACAGAAATCTTAGAGCCCAGCCAAAAAGTCAACCCTAATCCCTCTCCCAATAACTCATGACTCAAAATTGCAATAGAATTCAACTCTTATTTCATAGATACTATAGAATCTCTAAGCAAGGATTCCCCATCATCCAACCCCAAACCTGCCCAACAGCCACATATCATGCAGGTATTGCTCTACAAAGTCATACCTATAAATAACACACTAATAAACATCATATTCTTCTGTAGCAATTTGCTTAGCTTCTTGACTTTTACTACTGATATTTTTTTAGAAAACTGTGCCCTAACAACTGACCATTTTTGGCTAGTTTTAGTCCATGAATATAATTCATGGCCAGCTTCACTTTACTCCCCTAACCTACCATCCTTTATAAAACGACTCTTAAATTAATGCAAGTCATGCTGTACTTCAGCTGATGACCTTCCAAGCAACTACCTTAAAATAGGCAATGAACTGTATTGCCTATCTTGTCTCAATGCTTATAAACAGGTCAATCCAGGAATCGTACATTCCCTCTCTTTGAATAAAAAACACACATTATCCCTCTAGATAAAGGAGGAAATTCAACATATATTACTAACTTCAGACTTAAAGCAATCTTATCCCCTTCTCCAAAATTCCTACAAAATGTGTTCAAAACAGTTGCTAAACTATCTCCTGCAGAAAGCACTCCTATACCTGACACAACATGGCTTCAGTCCATCTCTTAGTACTAATACTGCTCTTCTAACCTTAGTAGATACTGTCAATAAAGCTACAGATAATGGTCACTACTCTCCTTATTTCAGACTTGTCTGAAGCCTACAACACAGTTTGTTACAGCAAACGTCCACTTCAGATGTCCTTACTATGTCTATCTCAGACCACCCTTCTATGGTTTAAAAGCTTTCCGCCCAATAGGTGTCAGTCAGCAAAATGGCACACCACCCTCTCTCCAAACCTGTCAGTCGACACCAGTATACCACAAGGCTCTGTCCATGGTCCCCTCCTCTTCAAAATTCTCACTAACACCCTCCACGCAACAGACCTCCCTGATGCAATAGACAGATGACACCACACTCATATGCATATCTGACAACCTGTCATATCTCTAAAATCTTACTCAGGAAGCTTTAACAGCAAGGCTTTGTAACTCACAGCTCATGCGCAACCCCATCCTCCAAAAAAAGAAGAAACTACTTTTTTCCCCAAATCCCTCTCCCATGAAAAAAAAACTAAATTTAAAATCCTGTTTCTTAATAATGCAACCACTAAGGTCATATCTCATAGCAAATTATTACAGATGATCGCAGATGATAACCTTAAATTTGACCTGCATGTACAAAATTGCAAAAAAATTACCAAAAACTAGGGATAATTTACAGAGCCAAAAACGTTCTTACCAATGCAACTAAAACTACACTTGCCACTATTTACTTCTTACCCTCACTATTTTAGGATGTTGCCATCCTTACTCCCCTCCAGGCATCAAGAAAAGCAAAACTTCAACAAAGTTATAATAAAGTGGCTAAATTTGCAGCAAATAATCCTTCCAGAACCCACCAATGTACTGGACTAAAAAGTCTAAATTGGTTAGGACTACCCCATCAGCTAACATTCTTATGCTTGTCCAACACTAAATGCCATTCTGCAAAAAAATGTTCCCAATTTCTTTGTTATGATCCAATGGCCCACACTTCCTCTCTGACCACAAACCTATCATGGCTGTACTCATATCATGTTGCTAAGACCTGGAACTCCTTACCTTTTTCCAACAGGTCAATAACTTCCCTTCAGTCCTTTAAAACCATTCTTAAAGATTTCCTAGCCAAAATGTGGTTCTGTTCTTGCTCAACCCCAGGATAAACTATATCCCTAAATATGAACAAGTACCTGTTCATACCTTATACTTCCTTACTTTTCCTTTTCCAGTCATGTCACTACTTTCCATGTATTTGGCTGGTTCTCTAATAACACTTTCCATGTATTTGGCTGGTTCTCTAATAACACTTTCCATGTATTTGGCCGGTTATCTATTAGCACTTTCCATGTATTTGGCTGGTTCTCTAATAACACTTTCCATGTATTTGGCTGGTTATCTAATAGCACTTTCCATGTATTTGGCTGGTTCTCTAATAACACTTTCCATGTATTTGGCTGGTTATCTAATAACACTTTCCATGTATTTGGCTGGTTATCTAATAACACTTTCCATGTATTTGGCTGGTTATCTAATAGGACTTTCCATGTATTTGGTTGGTTTTCTAATAACACTTTCCATGTATTTGGCTGGTTACGTAATCACACTTTCCATGTATTTGGTTGGTTATCTAATAGCACTTTCCATGTATTTGGCTGGTTATCTAATAGCACCTTCCATGTATTTGGCTGGTTCTCTAATAACACTTTCCATGTATTTGGCTGGTTATCTAATAGCACTTTCCGTGTATTTGGCTGGTTATCTAATAACACTTTCCATGTATTTGGCTGGTTATCTAATAGCACTTTCCATGTATTTGGCTGGTTATCTAATAGCACTTTCCATGAATTTGGCTGGTTATCTAATAACACTTTCCATGTATTTGGCTGGTTATCTAATAACACTTTCCATGTATTTGGCTGGTTATCTAATAGCACTTTCCATGTATTTGGTTGGTTATCTAATAGCACTTTCCATGTATTTGGCTGGTTATCTAATAGCACTTTCCATGAATTTGGCTGGTTATCTAATAACACTTTCCATGTATTTGGCTGGTTATCTAATAGCACCTTCCATGTATTTGGCTGGTTATCTAATAGCACTTTCCATGTATTTGGCTGGTTATCTAATAACACTTTCCATGTATTTGGCTGGTTTTCTAATAACACTTTCCATGTATTTGGCTGGTTATCTAATAGCACTTTCCATGAATTTGGCTGATTATCTAATAACACTTTCCATGTATTTGGCTGGTTTTCTAATAACACTTTCCATGTATTTGGCTGGTTATCTAATAACACTTTCCATGTATTTGGCTGGTTATCTAATAACACTTTCCATGTATTTGGCTGGTTATCTAATAACACTTTCCATGTATTTGGCTGGTTATCTAATAGCACTTTCCATGTATTTGGCTGGTTATCAAATAACACTTTCCATGTATTTGGCTGGTTATCTAATAGCACCTTCCATGTATTTGGCTGGTTATCTAATAGCACTTTCCATGAATTTGGCTGGTTATCTAATAGCACTTTCCATGTATTTGGCTGGTTACCTAATAGCACTTTCCATGTATTTGGCTGGTTATCTAATAACACTTTCCATGTATTTGGCTGGTTACCTAGTAACACTTTCCATATATTTGGCTGGTTATCTAATAGCACCTTCCATGTATTTGGCTGGTTATCTAATAGCACTTTCCATGTATTTGGCTGGTTCTCTAATAGCACTTTCCATGTATTTGGCTGGTTATCTAATAACACTTTCCATGTATTTGGCTGGTTACCTAATAACACTTTCCATATATTTGGCTGGTTATCTAATAGCACCTTCCATGTATTTGGCTGGTTATCTAATAGCACTTTCCATGTATTTGGCTGGTTCTCTAATAGCACTTTCCATGTATTTGGCTGGTTTTCTAATAACACTTTCCATGTATTTGGCTGGTTACTTAATCACACTTTCCATGTATTTGGTTGGTTATCTAATAGCACTTTCCATGTATTTGGCTGGTTATCTAATAACACTTTCCATGTATTTGGCTGGTTTTCTAATAACACTTTCCATGTATTTGGCTGGTTATCTAATAGCACTTTCCATGTATTTGGCTGGTTTTCTAATAGCACTTTCCATGAATTTGGCTGGTTATCTAATAACACTTTCCATGTATTTGGCTGGTTTTCTAATAGCACCTTCCATGTATTTGGCTGGTTTTCTAATAACACTTTCCATGTATTTGGCTGGTTATCTAATATCACTTTCCATGTATTTGGCTGGTTTTCTAATAACACTTTCCATGTATTTGGCTGGTTATCTAATAACACTTTCCATGTATTTGGCTGGTTATCTAATAGCACTTTCCATGTATTTGGCTGGTTTTCTAATAGCACTTTCCATGTATTTGGCTGGTTTTCTAATAACACTTTCCATGTATTTGGCTGGTTCTCTAATAGCACTTTCCATGTATTTGGCTGGTTATCTAATATCACTTTCCATGTATTTGGCTGGTTCTCTAATAGCACTTTCCATTATTTGGCTGGTTATCTAATAACACTTTCCATGTATTTGGCTGGTTATCTAATAACACTTTCCATGTATTTGGCTGGTTATCTAATAACACTTTCCATGTATTTGGCTGATTATCTAATAGCACTTTCCATGTATTTGGCTGGTTCTCTAATAACACTTTCCATGTATTTGGCTGATTATCTAATAGCACTCTCCATGTATTTGGCTGGTTCTCTAATAACACTTTCCATGTATTTGGCTGGTTACCTAATAGCACTTTCCATGTATTTGGCTGGTTCTCTAATAACACTTTCCATGTATTTGGCTGGTTATCTAATAACACTTTCCATGTATTTGGTTGGTTATCTAATAACACTTTCCATGTATTTGGTTGGTTATCTAATAACACTTTCCATGTATTTGGCTGGTTCTCTAATAACACTTTCCATGTATTTGGCTGGTTATCTAATAGCACTTTCCATGTATTTGGCTGGTTTTCTAATAACACTTTCCATGTATTTGGCTGGTTATCTAATAGCACTTTCCATGTATTTGGTTGGTTATCTAATAACACTTTCCATGTATTTGGCTGGTTCTCTAATAGCACTTTCCATGTATTTGGCTGGTTTTCTAATAACACTTTCCATGTATTTGGCTGGTTCTCTAATAGCACTTTCCATGTATTTGGCTGGTTTTCTAATAACACTTTCCATGGATTTGGCTGGTTATCTAATAACACTTTCCATGTATTTGGCTGGTTATCTAATAGCACCTTCCATGTATTTGGCTGGTTATCTAATAACACCTTCCATGTATTTGGCTGGTTTTCTAATAACACTTTCCATGTATTTGGCTGGTTACTTAATCACACTTTCCATGTATTTGGCTGGTTTTCTAATAACACTTTCCATGTATTTGGCTGGTTATCTAATAGCACTTTCCATGTATTTGGCTGGTTATCTAATATCACTTTCCATGTATTTGGCTGGTTATCTAATAGCACTTTCCATGTATTTGGCTGGTTTTCTAATAGCACCTTCCATGTATTTGGCTGGTTTTCTAATAGCACCTTCCATGTATTTGGCTGGTTTTCTAATATCACTTTCCATGTATTTGGCTGGTTATCTAATAGCACCTTCCATGGATTTGGCTGGTTTTCTAATAACACTTTCCATGTATTTGGCTGGTTATCTAATAGCACTTTCCATGAATTTGGCTGGTTATCTAATAGCACTTTCCATGTATTTGGCTGGTTATCTAATAGCACCTTCCATGTATTTGGCTGGTTTTCTAATAACACTTTCCATGTATTTGGCTGGTTACGTAATCACACTTTCCATGAATTTGGCTGGTTATCTAATAACACTTTCCATGTATTTGGCTGGTTATCTAATAGCACCTTCCATGTATTTGGCTGGTTATCTAATAGCACTTTCCATGTATTTGGCTGGTTTTCTAATAACACTTTCCATGTATTTGGCTGGTTATCTAATAGCACTTTCCATGTATTTGGTTGGTTGTCTAATAGCACTTTCCATGAATTTGGCTGGTTATCTAATAGCACTTTCCATGTATTTGGCTGGTTTTCTAATAACACTTTCCATGTATTTGGCCGGTTATCTATTAGCACTTTCCATGTATTTGGCTGGTTTTCTAATAACACTTTCCATGTATTTGGCTGGTTCTCTAATAGCACTTTCCATGTATTTGGCTGGTTATCTAATAGCACTTTCCATGTATTTGGCTGGTTTTCTAATAACACTTTCCATGTATTTGGCTGGTTCTCTAATAGCACTTTCCATGTATTTGGCTGGTTATCTAATAACACTTTCCATGTATTTGGCTGGTTATCTAATAGCACCTTCCATGTATTTGTCTGGTTCTCTAATAACACCTTCCATGTATTTGGCTGGTTTTCTAATAAAACTTTCCATGTATTTGGCTGGTTACGTAATCACACTTTCCATGTATTTGGTTGGTTATCTAATAGCACTTTCCATGTATTTGGCTGGTTATCTAATAGCACCTTCCATGTATTTGGCTGGTTCTCTAATAACACTTTCCATGTATTTGGCTGGTTATCTAATAGCACTTTCCATGTATTTGGCTGGTTTTCTAATAACACTTTCCATGTATTTGGCTGGTTATCTAATAGCACTTTCCATGTATTTGGCTGGTTTTCTAATAACACTTTCCATGTATTTGGCTGGTTATCTAATAGCACTTTCCATTATTTGGCTGGTTATCTAATAGCACCTTCCATGTATTTGGCTGGTTATCTAATATCACTTTCCATGTATTTGGCTGGTTACCTAATAACACTTTCCATGTATTTGGCTGGTTATCTAATAACACTTTCCATGTATTTGGCTGGTTATCTAATAACACTTTCCATGTATTCCGCTGTTTATCTAATAACAGTCATGTCTTGCTATTCTGATGATACTACTGGATCTTGGTCTGACGTATTTATTAACAAAAATAGTAATTTGGGCTGAAGCTGAGCCATGAAAACTAAATCTTTAGAATTTTTAGAATGCAAAAGTCTTTATAGTCCATGCACAACACAAAATCATTTGAAATTCTACCTCCCTCACAGAGGCTTGTAGATTAGCTTATGAGCTGTGGTTAGTTGCAGGTATGTTAGATGTTGGGGAAGTTCTAGCCAGTTTAGAAGCTGGAGTGATAGGCAGTTGTGGGAGGTGATTTTGTTGTAGTACAAGTCCAATTTGGATTTAAGAGAGGATAGTATGTTAGTAAGGAGAGGTGCACCATAGAACAAGATGGTAGTAGAAAGGAAGAGGAATGGATAGTCTTGCTGCATAGGTGAGGAAGTATTTATGCCTGTAAAGAAGGCCTAATTTTTGATGGGCTTTTTTGATATTTGTGTTTGTATCCTGGTCGAATGTTAAGTTTTCATCTATAATGCTGCCTAGAAGTTTGGTGCAAGGGACTACTTTGATGCAGGTGTTGTTGAGTGAGTTAATGACAAAATCATTTTGGTTAGGGGTGTGTTTTTTAGGGGGAGTGAATAACATGAGTTTGGTTTTGTTAGCATTTTGGGCTAAATGGTTATTATGCATACAGGTTTTGGTGGAGATGAAGGCATTTTGGGTGAGTGTAAGCAGTTCAGAAGTGGACTTAGCCATGCAGATGATGCTAGAGTCATCTGCGTATTGAATGACAGTAGCCTGGGCTATAATGGTATGGAAATCATTAATGAAAATGCTGAAGAGCAGTGGACCTAGTATGGACCCTTGTGGGACTCCAGTATTGATGTTGAGGAAAGGAGAAAGGGATTGGTGCCATCTGGTTGCTTGTTGTCTGTCTGTAAGTCATGGGCATTCAGAATTGCCATATAGCTGAAAGAGCTGATGTTCATAAGGGTCATTTGCATATATCACATGAGCCTCTAATACAAGAGATTTGAGGGTTCACTCGGTGGAGATTCTAGCTTGGCTAGAATTTTCCCTTAGCTTTTATTGGTTGTTTTTCTGTGTGATCTTTTCACTCATTGTTTTAGTTTGTCTGTAAAGTAGTTGGAAAACCAGCCTAGGGTAGGGGGAGATATGCCCAAATTGGAGAGTTGGACAGGAGAAGTGAGTGGGAGACAGTATTGAAGGCCTTAGAAAGGTCAAGAAATAGTGAGAAGCCAAGATTTCAGGAGTCTCTAGCATGGCTGACTGCGTCCAAGAAGGATATAAGAGCAGTAGTGGTTCTATGACTAGGACTAAAACTATGTTAAGTTGGAGAGAGGATGTTATGATGTAGAAGGTAGTTAAGTAGTTGGCTGTGGATACATTTTCAGGACTTTTGCTGATGGGAGAGAGGATGGCAGTTGGTCAGAAGTTAGGTATATCATTATTGTTTCCACCTTTGTGGAGAGGGAGGATAAATTCCTTTTTCCAGATGGTGGGAATGAAAGACTCTTCAATGGATCTATTTAGAAGTATCCTGATAAAAGAGACTATAGTTTGTTTGTGTCTTTCGGCTTTTCCCGGTTAGGGGTCGCCACAGTGGAACTCCGGTCCGCTAATGATTGGCAGTAGAGTTTTACGTGCTGGCTTGCCGGGCCTAATGCACAACTGTCCACAAAGGAATGCCCATTCACGCATGTCACCACACAGAAGATGCTCTAACTGAGGATCGAACGGGCAACGTCTAACTGTGAGGTGACAACGCTACTGCAGAACTACCACCGCAGTCATAAAAAAAAAAAAAAAAAACTTTTGCTTAAACTTAAACCTGGATCGAATGCTTCTGACAACTTACCACCACAATTTCTCCAAATATCAGTAAATACTACTATAAAATAGACTATAGTATTTACTGATAGTTGGAGAAATTGTGGTGGTAAGTTGTCTGAAGCATTCGATCCAGGTTTAAGTTTTAGAAAAAGTTTTTTTTATGGTGGAGGTAGGTATGGGTGGCGAAAGCCAGGGTACCTTTTTGGCTAGGCTTATATAGGCCCTAGGGCCAACAGCCTAGAACCTATCTATGAATCTACGGGTGAGAGATAGAAGTTAGGTCTTGATACTATAGATATGTATGGGGGAGGTGGCTTGATTTGTGGGAAGTTGGCAGTGAGGCTGGCTATGCTGTTTTTAAAGGAGGAGTTAAAAAGTGAAGCTATTTCAGTCAGACCCATAAATAACACACTAATAAACACCATATTCTTCTGTAAAAATTGCTTTAAGGATTTTCACATTTGCCAGTGTTTAATAGAGAGTTTATGCACCTCCAGAACTTTTTTTAGGATGTTGTATATGGTCATTTTGCATGCTAATGTAATGGTCCTGTTTGTTTTTGATGACAAGTCATTTTACTTAGTTACACAGTTGTTTGTATTGAGTGAAATGTCTGCAGGGTTTTTGCTTGTGTACCATAATTTCCAGGCCTTGTCCCTGGCTTTCATAAGTTGTTTGATGAATTTAATAAGCCAACTGGCCTGGCTTACTTTCACTCTCGTACATCTGAGAGAGCAAGATTGCAGACTATTTGGAGGAATGTTGAGTTAAAGAATTCAACAGCATTATTTAGCAGTAGGACTTTAAGTGGGTGCCAATTGATATTTCGTAGAGTATTATTAAAGGTATTTGGGCAGAATATGCTTATAGTGGTGTGTGTTATGCACTGGGGTTAATTTACAAATTATGAATGCAGGTAAGTGATCACTAAAGCTGTCAGGTAGAGTACCTGTAGAGATGATTTTGCTAGGGTCAGAGACAAGGACCTTGTCCAATAACGAGCCACTGTTTTCATTTTTATTGGGCAGTGTTATGGTAGAAATACGTTGGGTGAACTTAAATAGGTTGATATTGTTTGTGGGTGATGATGTTTGATGTCTAACCAATTCATATTCACATCACCAAGTATAATTGTTTCGTTCTCTATATTTTTGGATAAGCAGGCTAGGATTTCCTCATGTATTGGGATATTGTTGCCAGGGGAGATATATATGACTATAATGGAGATGCTATAACTAAAAAGCTTTTTAGGTGTCATTCTAAAAGACTATTGCAGTACATTTGTGCTGACTAAAAATCAAACTCAAATACAGCTTTACTCCCATGTCACCGGGTCTCTCCTCTGGTTAGGTAATCCTTCTGACTGATTACCTCATGGGCCAATACCCTGATCTTAATTCAAAAGCATGTCCACTCTCCTCTTAAACGTTATTCTTTCTTTCACACTCTCTCTCTGTCGCTTTTCTCATGTCCCACCTTGTCTTATCTGACTTTCATTCTCTTTGTTTCTGTCTTTAAATATCCTGTGGTTGCACCTGAGGGATATGTCACATGATCTAAGTGATAAGAACAATAGTTACTGCAGTTTGCATGACAACATCTTTCATAATAATATTAGAATAGAATATCTCAGAATAATATTAGAAAGTCAGTTTTATAGTCATTTCATGTTGAACATCAGAAAAAAAACAGATTTGTTTCATCGGGAAACCAACATATCATTATGGCATTTATTGGTGTATAAATATATATATAGCTATATCTGGATAGATAGACAGATATCTGATGAGGGATTTTAACTAATCAACTCAATATCAGCCAAATATTTATTGACTATGTCAGGGAAACAATTTGGAACAAATCACAGGAAATTCAGCTCTGGATGGAAATATCTTGGATATCATAATGAAAACAGTAAAGTCTTTCTGCACTCTACCCAGAATTATATACCCTTTGTAACTAAAATCATCATGGTGATCTTGACACTATCATCTTTAATGACTGATGTCATATTCAGTCATAAATAAAGCATCATTCCTAGAATATAACTAAGGACACTATGATGTAATAACTTGCATGCAATTGCTACTGTGGGAATGTAAGCTTAGGCTCCTTAAGATACTCACAGATCAATAACCTAATAAGTATCTATGATCCTACAATTAACCATTTCAGGTTCCTTAAGTGACTTTGATATTATTAACTTCCACATTCAGTATCACATACAGGTAAGGCTCAAATGTGATGGCAGATTATTCTAGTTAGTTATCAGAGGTACTAATCATGGTAGAACACTGATACAAATAACTATTTTCAGAATCTATCAATACAAATACAAACACGTGGGATATTCAGGAATGCTTAGCACTTCTGCAAAGTACTAAGCGTTGCAATTCAGTATGCTTTTCATTTTCACTAGCTGAGCAAAATGTGGCTAGATCTGCATATCAAATATACATTTTTGCAACAAATATATATTTGAGATGCAGATTTAGTTATATTCCATTCAACTATTGAAAATAAAAAATATGCCAGATCACAGTGATTTGCAGAAGTGCCACACAGTTCTGGAAATCCCAAGATCAGCTTAAAATACTATAAAAGTCCTACTCTAAGTGTATGTATGTGTGTCAGCAGAATTAACAAAAGAAAATAGGATACATTGAAAAAAAGTGATAACCAAAGAAATTAAAAAGTTAAATGCAAGGGCTGATGTATATCAGTATACTAAACATCCAATGATCTAAAGCAAACTGCTTAAATAAATTATTTATAAATGAAGAATGAAACGTAGCTTAAACAGGAAGAAAAAACATAAACATAAATATGCATTGCAAAACCCTATAGATAATGAAATGCCTAAGTATAAGTAATAAACACACTCAATCTAAGGAAAAAGAGAATGAAAAAGCAAAGAATGCAATTGATCTGGCCCTTCTTCACCACTCCTGTATCTATGCATGATGTATCTATGTTAACAAATTGGAAGTAATCTGGAAATGGAAGAAGAGCGTTAAGTAATATGGTAAGAAAGGAGTACTAGATACAGTTTTGAGGTCTTTCCAATTACTTGGTATGTTTAGTGAGATACATCCCAAAGGGGGAGGCATTGTACTCAATAATTGGTCTAATCAGTGCTAAGTACAGGGAGTGATTACCTCTTTAGACCTTGAGGATATTCCTTTGCAATTAGCTGTATTAAATAAAAGGATTTCCTGACAGCCATTGTTACATGACGGATAAAAGTGAGTCCCCAAATTAAGAACACAGGTGAGTGGTCAGTGAAGGAATCGAATTCAGTACCAGAGTATTCTGAGGCCTTGAGTTGAGCATTAAGTGTAGTGTGTCAGATGTCTCTTTTCCAAGACCATTTTTTTAAACTTTTATGGCATGGGTACACAGTACATTACTGGTTACTCTTTGAAATATGAAAGTTGTTAAATAGAAGTAAGGATACTATCATCAAGCAAAGAATACAATTTATCTGGCCCTTCTTCACCACTCCTGTATCTATGCATGATGTATCTATGTTAGCAAATTGGAAGTAATCTGGATTTTTAAAAAAGTCTGCAAAGGCCAGTATTGTAGGCTAGAATAACTTTTATTAATAATAAATATGCTCAGAAAAAGGTTTAAGGTGTTCAGCCATCCTCAGTTTCATAACACCATGTTTGTAACATGTTTGTAACATTTGCCAGCTCTGTTCACTTGAAAAATAAAAGCATAACTAAGATGCAGGTGACTGGAGTCCAAGTTGTGACCATTGTGCCTGTAGCAGTTGTGTACCTGCTTGCCTTTTACAATTTGGAGGGATCAAGGTAAGTATGTGAGTGCGGCATGCTACTCACTTTGCTCGGAGTCAGAGAATGTCAGCAATCAGGTTAGGTTGTGGGCAGACTGGGGGGTTTCCAGTCTTTGGCCCAGGTTAACTCACTGAAACCACACCTTACTGCTAGCCCAAACTCAAGGGTAATTATCTACAAACTGGTAATATGGCCATCTGTACACAAGTCAGCAAACCTCATCTGTACTCAGCAGTGACAGCTGTCTATGGTCTGTATCACTTTTCTGCACCTCATCTGCAAGTAAAGGGAGGCTGACAACCCACAGTCTGTCATGATATAATAAATGCCAGACATAGCCAGAGTACACACACACACACACACACACACACACACACACACACACACACACACACACACACACACACACACACACACACTCAGACACACACACACACACACACACACACACACACACACACACACACACACACACACACACACACACACACACACACACATACACACACACACACACAGACTGAGTAGTGGGAACTTAAGAGAAGGAAGCCATGCTGCCACTAAATTAATCCACTTTGTACACAGTCAATGAATTTAAAAAATATTTATAACACCATTAAAAGAATACCCAGTCAGTGTAATAATTCCAAATAAGAGTCAAACTAAACATAATATTCAGCCTCAGCACCTGACCTGCTATATTTTGAACAAAGCTTACAATTGTTGAAATTTAAAGCTGTGCAAGCCGCTACTATAATTTTCATATAATGCCAAGGATTTTGTTACAAGTAGATTAATTTCGTATATAAATTATAGCACTTGTTTATATTGTTTGCTTGTCATTTATCATCCTAATTTTAATGATTGTATATGATAACTATTACAAACCTATCTCTTTCTCAATGTACTAAAGAATAGTTAAATCCATTTGTTCTCTTCTTGAATGTACAGTACATAATAATGGTTGCTACCTATTGCTATTTATTTTAACTGTCAATCAATATAACTGCCAACCTTCACTATAGGTTTATTGCTAATCAATATCCTGTGTTGTTACTGCAGCTTGACCAAGGTCACGACTGAAAAGGGCACATAGACCTATTCACTTTCCTGGTTAACAAGCAAACAAACCAATAAATAAATAACATAAAAAAACTTGAACCACAATACAGTGGGGCATGTAAACAATTGACAAACTAGAACAAAAATGGCACTCGACAGCACCAGAAAGAAAAAAGTAGAAATATTTTACTACTTTTGTCTTTTATATTACTTTTTTCCTTTATATTAAAAGATTTCTACTGGTTTCTTTCGAGAACGAATGGTCAGGTGCTGAAGCTGAATATCATGTTTAGTTTGACTGTTAATTGAAATTATTACACTGACTGGGTATTCTTGATTCCTGAATCTAACTTCCCAAAGTTATTTTTCCCAGAATAGTTTAGTATGGATTGGGTTAACTCTTCTGTGGGTTTGTAGTTATATGAATCAGGTTTTCACACCTTTAACAGTTTTTTGTTTGACCACTGAGTTAGTATATATGTAAGAAGGCCTTGACAGATAAAATTCCCCACATTAGGGTTGTAGAAGGCTTGCCCCTACAAAAAATATTTTTAAACTTTGTCTTGCCTATGGTTTTGTGGGTGCATTGTTTGATGAGTTGACTTTACAGTGGGGACTTCTAGTGGATCTATATATTTCATGCTGGCTCATAGAGCTGAGTGTCTGCAGAGAGGGTTACCTTTAGTTGTATAGACTTCACAGTTTTTTCTTTTTTATACTGCATGAAGAAGTGGAGCATTTTCTGTGAGTATATTGCAATCTGTACATAGCCTCAAATATCTACCTTCTAGTAAATTATTGAATGTGAGGTTATATAATGCATAAATGATTATAATTCATATGCATCTCATCTCTAAAATGATAATGTATATAATACAGGTGTATATAAAGGCCTCTAAAGTGGAGATTCTATGAGCAGTTTACCTATAAGTATTTTCAAAAGTCCCAGATCTAAATACTTTAAGCTGCAGTTAAGCAATAGTCATACCAATAAATGTGTTAGTGAAGTTTATGCTTATTCCTGTATATAAAACATATGTAGTAAAATAAAGTAGGTCTTCTTCTCTTTTTTGTGATGATGATGATGATGATGATGATGATGATGATGATGGTGATGATGATGATGATGATGATGATGATTATTATTATTATTATTATTATTATTATTATTATTATTGAGACCAGTTGGTATAATGGTTAAGGTCTTGCCTGCCCATGCACAAGATACAAGGTTCAATCCTGACCTCCAGCCAATGTCTGTTTGGAGTTTGCATGTTCTCTCTGTGTCTTCGTGGGGTTCCTCCCAATTTAAAAAAAATTCTAAGTGTTGCCATCTCAAACTCACCAATAAATGGAGCTGTGGACAACACCACAGACTCTACATGGTGCCCTAGTGAGGGAAGAGCTGTATAGACCAAGTGCTTTGGGCATCTACTGTAGTACAGAGTATCCTTAAGATAGGGCTAGCCACTTGATGGTGTAAAATATGGCTCTAGGTGATTTGATCATGTTGCCCAATGGACATCGTTTTTTTTCCAGTGATAAGTGGGTTGAAGACCCGGCCTACTCCGATCTATGCCAGGGACCCATACTAATGGTGGGTGGGGTGTATGTGCCCTTGTTGCCAAGTGCGTGCCTGCCATAATGCCCAGCAGCCCTGAGTCAATAAGTTACTGGCTGGCCAGTGTCCAGTTGCCCAGTCTAGGTTACCTGGTATAGCTCTGTTGAGCAAAAGCTGGACATAAAACCAATCAACCTGCCAAATATGAACTAAAAATTGCTACATGTAGGTTCACTGACAGGACGCTTGGAAGTGGATGACATGATGGTACAAAGGAGGCTGGACATCTCATGTAAACAAGAGACAAGATGGAAAGGTAATGCAGCAAAGCCACTCGGTTTAGGATCCAGAGTCTACTACTCAGGAGGAGGACAGGAAATGGTGTGGGAATTGTAGTGAGAGAGAGGTTTCAGAAGGCAGTGAGGGATGTCATCAGAATTAGTGACAGATTCATGGCAGTCAGACTCCAGTGTAATGATAGGGCAGTATTCATAATCTCAGTCTATGCCCCACAGCAGTGGTGTGAAGTACATTCAGACAGCAGTTGCAGGACCTACTAGATAAAGCAGGACAACAGGAACTGGTGTTGATAATGGGTGACCTGCACATATCAGGATGGACAAAGCACGATCTGAAGATTGCCTGGGTCCACATGGGTGGGGCAACAGGAATAAAGAGGGAGAAGCTATTCTAGACTTCTGTCTGGCAAATGACTTGATAGTAGCCAACACATGGTTCAAAAAGAGAGACAGTCACAAGATCACGTACAACAGTGGTCAACATGCAACTCAGGTAGACTTCCTCCTAGTAAGGAAAGGACACCTAGGTAGAATCAGTGATTGCAAAGACATTCCCCATTGAAACAGTCAGCCCACAGCATAAACCACTAGTTGCCAAAATCAGCTGCGAGCAGTGGTCAGAGAAGGCTCTAAGGTCAACAGAGACCAGGCTGAAGACCTGGAAGTTGACTGGAGAGAAAGTACAAAAGTTCAAGTAATTATTTGGGGCTCTAGCACCCCAAGAAGAGGAGGAAATAGGTGGAATTGAAGAAGAATGGCAGTGCCTCAAAACAGTGTATGTGAGGACTACAGAACAGGTATTAGGCTGAGCCAGATATGGAAATAAGGTGCATAAGAAAACCTGGTGGTGGAATGCAGAAGTCCAGGAAATCATCAAAAGAAAGAAGGGAGATACAAAAGACAGACCAGGCTAGGAAGGAACACTGGTTGGCTAACAAAGAGGCTAAGAAAGAAGTTGAAATAGCAAAGAACAAGGCTTAAGAGGCACTCTACCAGCTTCTGGAAAGTCACTCTAATGAATGGCACTAAGAAACTATATCAGGTTGCAAGGCAAAGACAGAAAGATAAAGAAGATAGTCAGACACCCTTCATAAGGGATGCCAGCAAAAACCTGCTCACCAGTCCACAAGACATTAAAGGCAGATGGAAGGAGTACATCCATCAGTTTCTGAATGAAGAAAACCCACAAAAGCTATACTGCCCCAGACACAATCTACAGTGGGAGAAGAGGAGACGCTCACCATAGAAGAAGTAAGAACAGCACTAAGGAAAATGAAGTCAGGAAAAGTGTCAGTCTCAGATGATGTCACAGCAGATATGATAAGATGCTGGGTGAGATAGCGGAGAAATGGCTCCTGAGGGTACTCATAGCAGTGTGAAGAGAAAGGGGCATCCCAAATGACAGGAGAATGAGCATACTCATGTCGGTGTACAAGAATAAAGGGGACATCCACTACTGTGGGCAGTACAGAGGTATCAAACTCCTGTCGAATTGCATGAAAGTTCTGGAGAGGGTGATTCATAAATGGATACACAGAGTAGTAAAAAATAAGACGAGAGATGAGCAGTTCAGATTCATATCAGGATGTATCACAACTGACCTGATGTTTGCAGTGAAACAGATAGTTGAGAAGAGGCTAATGATAAGGAAATCCAGCAAAGAGGTGGATGGATTGTGTGAGAAAAGATCTGACAGTCAGCATGGGTGTCAAAGAAGGCAGGTGTCTGGCACTGAATGAAGAGACATGGTGACAGTTAGCATGACACCCTGACCCCATGTAGAAAATGGGAAAAAAAGGAGCTGATGATGATGATGATGATGATGATGAAATAGGTGTTCTGAATAACTTTAATCTCTTCTGCACTTGTGCAATCAAGGAAGGTCAGCTGAGACAATATGATCTGGTTCAGACACCCAGTCCATATCCAGCAAATATTGTAGAAGATTTTATATCAGTTAGAGTGATGTTAAATCTCAGTTGCTTTGCTGTGTCTGACCAAACCCACAAACCCACATAAATAATATCCCCAAATTTTAAATTGACAGCATCTGATGCTTAAGAAGGAGTAATTCATTTAAAATGATATAAACAAATGAAACACCCATCTGCTACTATATATACTAAGTCATTAAGACAGTTCACTAAATGATTATAACAGATACACTTAGCACATCTGTGAAATGCAGCCTGCAAATTGCTAAAGTTCTAAAAATTCTAGATAGTCTCATCTCATTCAATATGATTATACAAAGCATTCCTGTTATTTTTCTGCTTGATATCATATAGGTGTAAACGACCCTTTGTTTAAGTGCCCTTTTGGTTTTTCCCACATAAAATCCATCACAGGAGTCACACTTGACAACATAAACCACCTTTTGAAAAACAATAACATTTCCTCTCGGGGTATATAACCCTGAAGTTTTTAATGAAAATATTGTCACTGTCCAGAATAAGGGGACATTGTGTGTACCTATCACATCTGAAACAGCCACCACCTCTATGTACCTTCCTACTTCTTTCTAACAAACTCTTAAAACATGTGTCTTTCTTATACAATACTACCAATGCTTTGTCTCCTATAATCCTATTTATCTCACCATTCAAAGTACCCAGAGATGTTCCCCCCACATAAATTCAAGTTCTGTGCTATTCGCCATGTTGACTTAGGGTCCCGGGGTGGTCCAGTGGAAGACTATCTAGAATTTTTAGAACTAAAGTGGCAAATCAAACTTAATATTAGCATAAGGCCTGGCCTTAATGAGAGGGTCAGTATTATGGTGCTGTTGAAACTTAAATCAATGTATTTTATGTGATTTTTATGGTTGATGTGTTGTCAGTTATTTTATGCACAACAAGTGTTTAATTTTATTAACATAGCTTCTTTAATGGTTAATTTTTACAGGATATGATGTAATTAATTCAGTGCTGGGGGAGGGCATTTAAACTTAGTGCTTCATGTATTAACTATTCTGATGAAGTCAGAGTTCCTGACGAAAGCGCTTAATCAGTAATAAACAACTGTGTGGATTTATACATATCCATGGTTTTCGTTTGGTTACCTGCCTAATTTTGTATGTCTTGGTTTGTGCTTTGTTTGGAATACACAGAAGAAATTGTCCTTTCCTTGAGTTTTACAAGAATGGGAAATTAAGTTGGATGCAAATGATTTAGTGTTGTTATTGGAGCCGGTTGACAATGTTTCTGTCCAGATGAACGATATGGAGCATCGTATGAGGAAAAAGGTACCTTTGTTTTATGACACTAAACTCTTGGAGAAATATATGTCTGAATTTGACTCAGAGGGGTCTCCCCATTGACTGTTTGTTGGATTCTGACTTTACAGAGGATGAAACTAATGTGGCTGAGTATTAAAGGAACTACTATTACAGTGTATTACAGGTTGTCTTAGGGTATTAATCAATATGAATAATAGAAGTTATGGTAAAGTTAATAATCAGATTGTTGAGTTGCAGAATAATATTCTTTCACTTGATCATGACTTTTACAAAGACAAAATGCAAGGATTCTATGATAAAATTGCTAATCTGGAAAAAGAGGCATGGTTACTTAAGATGAAAAATTTATTAACTTATTACATCCGAGTGATGCCTCCAGGTGCATCTGCAGTTAACTCCTACTGATGCCTCTAGGCATCAATTATTGCTTGTTCATATTTGCATCAATAATTCCAAAACCATGCTATGTAGAAGGTATTAAAAGATTTCATCTTAAAGTTTACACAATGGCAAACGAAACTGCATTAATATTTGACCTCTGTCTAGTGCAGGTAAATAGATATTAACTGTTGTTTTTATGATATTAATTTATATGATATAATTTTCACATGTTTCTAAATATCTCAAAAGGCAAGTAACAGAGACAGGACTTTTTAGCCTTATATGAAAGCTCTCAGCTAGATAAATAAATTGCTGCTAACAGTATGTGGGTAACTTGAGTGTTTGCTAAGATACTGTAAGTTGTTTATACAATATTAGAAATATAATAGTTGCTGTGTTATCTGTGACTTATAACATTTGGTTTAAGACCTAGAACCTAAAAAATGCTACCACTATAAAAACAGTTTGCGTTGAAGAGTTTGCCATTTATGCTGTTTTCATAACTCCTATGGTTCCAGAGACAGAGATGAACAAGACTATGAGAGTGGTACATTATTTAAGTAGCAGTTGCCAAAAGTCAGTACAGGAAGTGTGGTCATAGAACAGCTAGGGCTGATGAAGGTCATAGACAGCCATCAGCTTCTTCCACTGATACCAACTCAAGTCAACAAGGTCATAAAAGTGACCCGAGTATTTCATTTGAGGACAATGTGGGTGCAAATGGTAACCACCTGACCACTGAAACTGAAGAATGATTTAATCTACCAATTGCCTGAAATGATAACCCAAACTGGAACTCCAAGAGGCAAGGCAAAAGGAATTATTGCAACAGGAGGACTTAAGAGTTATTATTTATTCATGTTTCAGACTTTCAACCATGGCTTGTTCAGTGTAACTTAAGATATGAACTTTGTGCCTAGTAAGGCTCCCACTTTTGTTCAGGTAGTCTAAGACATTTACAAATTTTATAGAAAACTATATTTAAAAGTGTTTTTAAAAACAGTTCTGAAGCTACAAGCAATGTAGCAACTGTTGAACTAATTGATTTAGATTACGGGGAAGGCATTGCTGAGTTATTAAATGTTTCTATTTACTTTACTGATAAATTCTTAAATGTGTCAGAAATTGACACTGCAATATCTGTCACAGGCTATGACCTTTTATTTATATGAATGCTTGACAGTAACAGTAGTTTTATACCTCCTAAGCTAGCTGCTTCTATTAGATTATTTAAGCAAGTGTTAATAAAGAAATTTGAAATTGAATTCAGTAAGTTCATTAAATGCAAAAAGTATATAATTTGATGAAACATAAATGCCTGGCTGTGAATTAAGAGAGGCATTGTAGAAATATGCATTCAACAAGCAATTGTGTTAGTTTCAGTAAAGATCAATACATTCAGATGTGTGAAAAAGTATTAATCAACACAGATGAATGTAAGTTATTAGAGGGAATTCCTTTAATACAACTTAAAGCTGAATTAGTGAAAATTTTAGAAATAAGGAGCATTTAGGATTTTAAGGCAGAGTGATGTATTTTTTATTTTGCTAAGAAATCTATGCACCCTGTTATGTATGTCATTCCAAAGGTACAAACATTATTTATGACCCACCCCCCAGCAAACGTATTATTTCCACTGCTGGATCTTACATGCTGCATTTGATAGTGTTTCTTGATTATCACTAAAAGCATTGCTATCAAGAATTCCTTCTCAATTAAAAAACAACACCAGTGAATTGTTGGAATTAGTTAAGGGCTTGGTTTGGAATGACACTAAGTCATTGAATTTGAACATGTAACATAAATGGGGTATTGAGGCAGTGTACAGATTTATGGGCAAAAGGCCAGGCACTGATTTTATTGAGAGGTTGTTGGAATTTTGTTTGTCCCATAGCTATTTTAATTGCAACCACATGGTATATTTGCAATTAAGAGGAACAGCAATGGGGGAATTTTTTGCCCCCACAAATGTGTCTGTGCATATGGGACATTTTGAAAATTGTTTCATTTATAATTCTAATTTCTTCCAGGGTCACATTGTGGTATATAAATGTTACACAGATTATTTGTTTTTTTTTTGTGTGTAAAGGACATTGGGGAGAATCTGAGAGATTTACGGTGGAATTATCCAAGAATGAGGCCAGTTTAGAACTCACCTATTCCTTGGATATGATACCAATTAGTTACTTGTAGGTTAAAGTAGTGAGCAAAATGGGAGCTAAAGTGAAATATTCTTTACACAGGAAAACAATAGCAATTAATAATGTTTTACATTTTTATTTTTTATTTTTATTTTTTTTTTAACATTGGGAGACTTATTATAGTGGATCTGTGTATTTCATGCTGGCTCACAGAGCTTTACTATGCAGTACAGAAATCTTCAGAAGAATGTATTTTGAGAAATAATATTGCAAACATGAAAGGTAGATTATGTGATAGAGGTTACTCTGAAAGACAAATTACACTGGATGAAAAAAAAGATTTTAGAATGAATAAGTCTCAAAGTTTGGGTACAGGCATAAAGAAAAGACAAATAAATGATTTTTTTGTGATAATATATAATGTCTTTTCCCCAGTATTAAAGAAGATAGTGAGGGATAATAACTATATGTTAAGACACTGAGATTAAACATTGTATTTCTCTTAGTATTTCCTCACATGCAAAATAAAAAAACATCGTAGGGACTATTTAAGACAAAGTGTTCTAGCGGAACCCACAGACACAAGCATGAGGGCAGTGTATAAGTGTAGAAAATGTAACATTTGCATTGGCATTGGGAATTAACATAAACGATGTTGTTGTTGTTGTTGTTGTGTCTTATGGCTTTTCCCAGTTAGGGTTTGCCACAGCGGAACTCCGGTCCGCTAATGATTGGTAGTTGATTTTTACGTGCCGAGTTACCAGCCCTGACGCACAACCTTCAATGAAGGTACACCCATTCACGCATGTCTCCATGCAGAAGACGCTCTAGCTGAGAATCAAACCTGACAGCGTCTGACTGTGAGGTGACAACGCTACCGCAGCACCACCACCGCAGATTAATTAACATAAACAATAATCAACTAATTTTCTAATGGGTTTTTTGATTGTAATTCATGTGGTGTAGTGCATGTAGTAGGGTGCAGTTATACAAAGTAAAATGGTATTTGGGTCTGACTAAAAGAAAGGTCAAGGTTAGAATTATGGAACATTTTTGGGATGTCAGTGGTGGGAAAATGGTTAATCCTGTAGCTGTCCACTATGCGTAGTTTCATTGGGGAAAATATCAGATTTGTTTTTCAGTGTGTTGGTCTATTCTAATACATGTTGGGTGGATTTGCAGGCATTATTGTTATCTTTAGAAATCAAACTGATTTTGAGGTATCATATATTAGCACATAATAGTTTGAATCACAAAACAAATATAACTGCTGTATTATGTCACACTGAATATTTTAATTTAATATAATATAAAATAAGATCACACATCTTTATATATTTTGTAAATTTACATGCAGTTGAAAAGAGTTTTTGCTTTTGTAAAACATGGGGAATTTGTGAAACACAAGTGATAATTGATGGTTTTTAAATTGATAATTAGTTAATTAAATGAAACTTGCATTTAAGGAACGTGATTTTGTCATTCTTTAATCCACTGAAGGTGACTTGATGAGGAATCAGATCATCTGAAATGTATTAAACAGTTTGCATGGGTGCACGCATTGTTGTTTTTTATTCTGACTGTCTTATCAAAATGTTTAAAAGAGCCAAAGATACCACTTATATACGTTTCGAAGTTCCAGCTTTTTTGTAAACAGTCTATTGTAGTGATGCCCCTGCTCAAATATGAAGCAAGCTAACTGGTAGCACTGATAATCCTTTGTTTTCTTTTGTGAAGATCACTGTAAAAGTAAATCACTGTAGTACATGAATACACAGTAAATATTTCTCAGTCACCAAAGCAAAGCTATGACCTCTGTGACTTTAAGTAAAAAGTACAATGGATCCACCAATAAGTGCCCCTCACAACAGACTCACAAAGGCGATGTAAAAGCAGCTAAAGAAACAAAGAATCCTTCACTTCCAAAGGTTCTCACGAACTGAACAGTTTATTCACATCCAAACGAAAACACTGTAAAAGACAGATCCAAAATGCACATACGAAACATCTAGTAAAACCATGAGTTAAGCGCTTTCACCCAAAAAAAGATGGGCTTCCTCAGAACAACTACTACCATTTAACTGACTCATTAAATAAACTTTTTGGCGCCAAAAAGTTTAAATTTTATGTATCCATTTAAAGCAACAGTAACATATACATAAGTGTCAGTTCACTTCCTTGCTGTGTATTAATATTACCTCTTTTCCTACCCGTCATCTCAAGTGATCTAAAAGATTTCATAAAACATCTTTTGAATAAAATATATCATAAATTAAATATATACATTTTTATGGTTATTTTAATAAACAACTCTGAACATATCGCTCCTGCAAATTGCGTCAGAGCGTATGCGAGAACCCTCAATAGTAAAAAATAGCTGATTAGCTATTAGACCTTTATACTATGAGTAAAATATATCAAAATATATAAAAATTTTCAAGCTGTGTGTCTAACCTACTGTATACATATCTTATAAAATCATATCATATATACAAAATAAATAACTGTGGGATATAATAACATTAATAAAAATAAAAATAAAATAAAAATAAAATAAAATAAAAATGAAAATAAAAAATAAAATAGAAATAAAAATAAAAATGGAGATGAAAAATGAGTTTAGGATGGACAAAGATATCATATATTTACAGGGATATACAACAATCATACCCTGTTGTATACATTCCTGTGTTCATATAGTCTCCAGAATGGGTTTTATTGGAATATGGTCATTCAATCCAGGTGGTAAAGTGGCATCTAAATATATTTGCCACCATAGTTCCCTATAACTTAATACCTTTTTGATGTCACCCCCCCCTAGGATTTGTTTTGATGACATCCAAAATGGCAAGTTTAAATTGGTGTGTATTATCACTTTTTTCAATATGTCTATATAATGCATTGGTGTTGTCTTTGGTTCTAATACTGTATATGTGGTCATATATTCTCTTCTTAAAACATCTTTCAGTTTTACCTACATAATAGCTATTACATATGTTGCACTTAGCAAGATATACAACCATTTTAGTGTTATAATTCCCTCCTTTAAATCTAACCATTGTATTGTGTCCATTTTCTAACTGTAGTTTATCCTTTTTATTTTTATTTTTATTTTCTTTTTTATTTTCATTTTTAGTTTATTTTATTTTTATTTTATTTTTATTTTTATTAATGTTATTATATCCCACAGTTATTTATTTTGTATATATGATATGATTTTATAAGATATGTATACAGTAGGTTAGACACACAGCTTGAATATTTTTATATATTTTGATACATTTTACTCATAGTATAAACGTCTAATAGCTAATCAGCTATTTTTACCATTGAGGGTTCTCGCATACGCTCTGGAGCAATTTGCGGGAGCGATATGTTCAGAGTTGTTTATTAAAATAACCATGAAAAATGTATATATTTAATTTATGATATATTTTATTCAAAAGATGTTTTATGAAATCTTTTAGATCACTTGAGATGACGAGTAGGAAAAGAGGTAATATTAATACACAGCAAGGAAGTGAACTGACACTTATGTATATGTTACTGTTGCTTTAAATGGATACATAAAATTTAAACTTGTTGGCGCCAAAAAGTTTATTTAATGAGTCAGTTAAATGGTAGTAGTAGTTCTGAGGAAGCCTATCTTTTTTTGGGTGAAAGTGCTTAACTCATGGTTTTACTAGATGTTTCGTATGTGCATTTTGGATCTGTCTTTTACAGTGTTTTCGTTTGGATGTGAATAAACTGTTTAGTTCATGAGAACCTTTGGAAGTGAAGGATTCTTTGTTCATTTAGCTGCTTTTACATCGCCTTTGCGAGTCTGTGGTGAGGGGCACTTATTGGTGGATCCATCGTACTTTTTGCTTACTGTTTTGCTGAAGCTGAAGGCACCTCTGTGACTTTGACATTCAAGAAAACACTCTAGAAAAAAGGTTTACCATATGACATGGGACTTCCTACAGCTATTCACTGGCATTTAAAAATATACCACATTACAAAGTATCCTCTTCTTAAAGCATTATTTATGTGTATATGTATATATATATATATATATATATATATATATATATATATATGTGTGTGTGTGTGTATGTTTTTTTCCAAATAATTAGAAAAAAAAATAAAATGCATTAAGTTTGTTTGAAGAATAATTCTACAGCTTTTGGATGAAAATGTTTCAATTTTAAATATGGTTTGATCATCTCACTCAATAAATTTCAAATTCACAATGATGCACGTTCCTTTTAAAATTTGTATTTATTTTATTGTACATATATACAAGCTGGGATTCATTTTGGACATAGACCAATGCTAATTATCATGCACAGTGTCATGCACATGGTGTGGGGCAATCCTAACACAGTGTTAATGATAACTGATTAGTAGCGAGCTACCTCATGCAGTGAACTGCAAATGAATTAGCATTGTACAACAGAATAGCTCTTGTCTATGCACCCCACCCACAGACTATGAAATAACATGCATTGCATTACACTTATTTAATTAACTCTAGCTTGTTCAGGGCTTCATACATTAAAATAAAAATGTCGATCATATTGAAAATATATTTAAAAAAATAAACTTTTAGCCCATAACTCTTAGCCCTGTGACGTACCTGTATACTGGCCCAGTAATCAATGAGCTTCAATCCTCACCACTGGCAACAGTGGGGAATGTCCACATTGGGAGTATGACAAGTACACACACAGTAAAGTGCAATTTCCCTCAAGATCACATAGAGATCACAGTCAGTCTGGGTCTGGTTTCTCCCTCCTTCTCCAGATCCACAATAAGACTCCCCATTGGCACAGCTACAGGGTTGAGATCTCAGCTAAGTGGGCAAGCCAAAACCTCCAGAACACTCTCTGTCTAACCAGTGCTTCATGTCTCTGCCCAAGTAGCTGACACACACACACACACACACACACACACACACACACACACACACACACACACACACACACACACACACACACAACTGGGAAAGGCTGGCACAAGTTTATTAGCTATCCCCCTTCTGCCCAGACTGTAAGGTAGTTATGGCTGCCACCAGCCAACTCTTTATCAGCTGCTTAAGGGCCTTAACAAAAGGTGTTAAATCCTACTGTGTCTTAGTCTTTCAGCTTTTCCCAGTTAGGGGTCACCACAGTGGAATTCCGGTCCACTAATGATTGGCAGCAGATTTTTACGGTGCTGAGTTGCCAGCCTGACACCCAACTTTCAAAGAAGGCAGACCCATTCACACACGCTCCTACCTGCATGTCTTTAAATGTATATTTAATAAAAATAAAAGAATAAGATAATACTAAATATGTATTCACAGTGACTTCAGAGTTCAAAATCACAGGAAATATTTAAAACAATATTGCAGGATAGTCTCAAATAAATAAAGAAAACATCTAGGTTATACTTTGCTATATTCCCATCTGAATCTAAAAGAGTTACTATGCCCTAAAACCTTACCTACAGAAGAACACGCAGGCAGAAGTGCAGAAGGTGGTGATGAGTGGATGTTTCCAGGTCAAAGACAAAATACAAAATACCCAGTCTCTCTCTCTGAGAGAGTTCTTAAATTACCATCAAATATTACTGCTAGGTTATGTTGGATGACATCACTTTTTGTCACCTGGCTTTAGTTCCCAAGCTAAACCTGTTTGTAGAAAACTAACAGAATTTAACATCTCTTTGTGTGAAAAATGCATAGCCTTCAGATGTTTGCTCAGAGCTGTGCAGCTGCTAGGAAGTCATAAAGCAATAAAACACTTCTGCATCTCAAACCTAGTAATTAGTTCTCTTCCAAGACAATATAAAAACGTCTAGCTCTAGACATTGTGTCTGCTACTGAACTGAAACTGAGGGAACGTTTATAGCAAATCTTAAAACAATTTAATTTCAAATTATTTCCTGAATTTTTGCAAGTTAACCCTGTATGTTCTGGTTTTTACTGTTAAAACATATACATTTACACAATTACAATAGTTTATATACATTTCTATTCTAAGCCAGCAGGGCATGCTGTGGTTACATTTTAACTCAGTAATTTACACCTTTATACACATTTCTGTATGAATCATACCAATACTCACAAATGACATAGAATTATTTACAAAATTTAAGATAGCTGGGCTGGCAGTATTTCCTTTTCTGACATTTCTTCCCCCAAAAAAACTCAAGCTAGTTTTTCAAGTGACTCTTAAGAAACATTGCTTGAGAGGGTTGACTACCTGGGAATACCTCACCCCATTCCCTGTCTTGAGAGCCCATCTGCATTGTCATTGCTAACCCCAATGCAGTGCTTCACTGTCATATCTGATGCCTGCAACCATGGGCTCCACCTTAATAATCTGGGATTTGGGTGGCTGGCTCCCTGCAGCCATAGATCCCCCTCAGACTCCTCCTGCCTTGTACTGAAAATACTTAGCACAAGAACCCCCCTATCATGGTAAGGTTTCATTATGTTTACATGGTACAATTTGTGTCCCTGCCTCCTGCCTAGCAGTTCTACCATGTAGTTAACATCACTGACCTTCCTTACCACCTTGTTGGGTCCCTTTCAAGCTGCATGCAGCTTGTCATGTCTGACAAAAATGAGAACCATTACCTGCTGCCCTACAGTATACTCTTTCTGTCATGCATTTCTGTCATACCAGACCTTTTTTTGCTGTTGGACTTCTGCCAGGTTCTCCTGGACCAAGCCCATGAGTTCCCTCAGCCTTGTCCTGAGGTTTAGTTCATATGCCACAACAGACTCCTTGTGGGATTCACATTCACCCTCTCACTCATCTTGAATCAAATCTAGAGGTCCAGTCACCCTATGCCCATATAGCACGTCAAAGGGTGAAAAACCTATGGATTCCTGGGGAACCTCTCTGTAAGCAAACAACAGATGGGGAAGATATTTATGCCACTCCCTCTTAAACTGGTCTGCAAATGCCTGTAGCATCATCTTGAGTTTCACCTCTCAACAAGGTCATTACTCCTGGGATGGTAGGGGTGGTATTTAGGTGCTTCACCAGGCAGTGCTTCCACAAACAAGCCAGCATGTCTGACATGAAATTGGTACCTCTGTCAGTCAGTATTTCTTTTGGAAAACCTACCCTGGTGAAAATTTCAAACAAAGCATTTGCCACTTTTTCTGCCTCAATGGAAGACAGAGCCACCACCTCAGGGTATCTGGTAGCATAATCTACTACCACTAGGATATACTTTTTCCCTGTGGAACTGGCATACTCAGAGGTCCCACAATATCCATAGTTACCCTCTGAAATGGCTCCTCAATCACAGGCAGGCAAATGAGCTTTCATCTTGTCTCCTGCCTTGTCTACCTTTTGGCACTGCTCACAGGACCTGCAGTACCCTTTACATCTTTGGAAATCCCAGGCCAATAAAAGTTCTGCATAATACATCTCTTTGCATGCTTTATGCCTATATGACCTGCAAAAGGAATATCATGGCCTATGGCTAGACATCCCAGATGGTAGGCTCTGGGCACTACTAGCTGCTGTAGTCTCTCACCCTCTAGTCCTCCCTCAGTATTCCACTCTCTGTACAGTAACCTTTTGTCCCAGTATACAGATTCTCCTTTCCCTTGATAATCAGGTGACTCACTGGCTGCCTCCCTCAGACCTTGTAATGTAGGGTCTGAGAGCTGAGCCTGTCTCAACTCTCTCTTTGTAACCCTTCCTAGCTCCCCTTCCACAGGAAGTCTGGCATCCTCTGACAGCAGTGCCTCACTGTTAACCAGGGTACTACTACTCACCTAGGACCTTGCAGTCACTCTGTGCAAGGGAACATCAGTACCCACAAGCAGCTGTGGCTTACCTTCAGTCTCAACACTACAGGGTAGCTCCCTCCCTGAAGTAACCACCTCACCAGTTCTGGCTGCAAATATGTGGTCTGTCTGCATCTCCCCCAGACTACCAGACCCACATGCTTGTCTCCAAGCCTGACTGTGTGTAACTGCATGCACACAAGGTACTGCATTATCAAAATCATTCCCTATCAGGACATCTGCAGGGATATCCTCAAATACACCTACTTGTTTGTTTACTTTTACACCCTCGCAGTCAAGGTGAACCCTAGCCAAAGGTATTTGGAATGGGGTCCGTCCTAAAGCTCTGTCTGGAGTAGACTGTCCAAGCAGGTAGTGCTCCTCTTTAACCATTGCAGGCTTCACAATGGATAGATCAGAGGCTGTGTCTCTCTTAGCAGTGGCTTCTATCTCATCCAGTAAGATAGGATATAACCTCTTGTGGTAGTTCGGTACCCATGTTGTCTCGAGACAATTTACTGCTGACATTTTGTCATTCCCACTTAGTGGGTCTCCCACCTTGCCTCCATGGGCATCTATATGCTACATGGCCCCACTAGTTGCATTTAAAACATTTAATCCTTGGTCCTGGATGTGTACCTGGACCAGTGGCTTCCCCTGCTACTGGCAGACTCTGTTGGGGTGGTCTGGGTTGCCCACCATGGGTTCCCTTAGACCCATGAGCACCACTGGGTATCCCTTTCCTTTGCAGTGATGCCATGATTGCTAGGTATAGGTCTCCCTTCCTCCCCACCTCATCTGCAGTGTTGCATTGTCTATCAGCTAACCAGATTCTCACGGCCTCAAGCAAAGTGCTAAGGGCTTTTTCCCTCACAGAAAGGTCTGCCAGCCCTTCAAAAGTGGTGACCTGATATGTACTCACCCACCTATGAAAATAAGTGCTTAGTTCAGCAATATATTCCCACACACTTTCATCTGCCTTGCGTCTATGCTCACAAACCTTTTTCATAGAAGCTTCAGGTGTTAACTTAAAACATTCTAATAAACCATTTTTGACAGTATTATAATTTAAGCAATCAGTATCAGACAATTTAGAAATATCAGTTACAGGTTTACCATGGAGTAAGGGGGTCAGGAACCATACCCAGAGCCCTTGGTCAATGTTATACTGTTTACATATCCTTTCAAACATATGAATGAAGCTATAAACATTATCCCCCTCTGTAAATTGAGAAAAAAAATGTACTGACCTTTGTTGCTTCTGGGGTTCAATTACTCCCTTCACCATTACCTCCATGACCCTGGCAAAGAGTCAGCATCTCCTTCTCATGTTGCCTCTACCTCTCCTTCTCCTCAGCCTCCAGACATCACAGTTTTTCATTTCCTCAGCCTCCAGATATCTCAGTCTCTCTGCTGCTTCTATTTCCAAACATTTGGCCTCCAGTTCAAGTCTCTTTAACTCCAGATGGATTTTTAAGTCCTCTGTGTAAAGTTTGAAATGTCCATTTTCTGAGAGTTGTACATCTCCAAGGCCAGCCTGGTTGTCCTCCTGATTGCTAGTCTGCAATGTAGCTTTGCCCAAGGCTACAATCATTTCTGCCTTAGTCAGATTGGCATGCACTAGTCCTATAGCCTGGCACATTTTGGCCAACTGGCTCCTTGTCAGCTTGCCATACGCCTCTGCTGACATGCTTGCCTGCTTTCCCTGACTAAGCTAACAAAAAATAAAACAATTGTGATATGAAACTCTGAATGTTCACTGTATGGCTGACTGAGAGTACAAACACCTTCCTTAGTGACCACTGTTTACATGCTGCAGGAATTCAATATCCACACAACTAGCCAATTAATATGTGATGTGGATATTCCACCACTGCCAACCAATAAGTATGTGATGCCCCTGCACTAGCCTAGTAATCAAAGAGCCTCAATCCTCACCACTGACAACAGTGGGGGATGTACACACTGGGAGGATGACAAGTACACACACAGTAAAGTACAATTTCCCTTAAGAGCATCCAGAGATCACAGTCAGTCTGGGGCTGGTTTCTCCCTCTTTCTCCAAATCCCCAAAAAGATTCCCCACTGGTACAGCTACAGGGTTGAGATCTCAGCTGAGTGGCCAAGCCAAAACCTCCAACACCCTCTCTATCCAACCAGTGCTTCATGTCCCTGCCATATAGCTTACACACACACACACACACACACACACACACACACACACACACACACACACACACACACACACACTTTGAGATTTGATTGATATACAAACACACACACACATACCTGGGAAAGTCATGCACAGTTTTATTAGCTATGCCCATTCTTCCCAGACTCTAAGGTAGTTCCGACTGCCACCAGCCAACTCTTTATCAGTTACTTGAGGCCCTTAACAAAGGTTGTCCAGTCCTACTGTTTAATGCTACTATTTTCCAAATGGTAGTCTGACCAAGAGCTATGGTATTTAGGAGTGACATATGCAGTGTCACCATATAGATATGCAAGTACTCTAGGAGCTTAAATATGTCTCACAAATATCAGCCAGAAAGACAGTTTTAAATATATTTAATAATAAATAATAAAAGAATAAGGCAATACTAACTATGTATTCACAGTGACCTCAGAGTTCAGAATCACTGGAAATATTTAAAACAAGATTGCAGGACAGTCTCAAATAAAGAAAACATCTAAGTATACTTTACTATACTCCTATCTGAATCTAAAAGTGTTACTATGCCCTAAAAACTTACTTACAGAAGAACACACAAGCAGAAGTGCAGGTAGTGGTGATTTGTGGATGTTTCCAGGTCAAATACAAAATGCCCAGTCTCTCCCTGAGAGAGATTTTAAATTAATACCAAATATTACTGTAGAGTTAGCTTGGATTACATCACTTTTTGTCACCTAACTTTAGTTCCCAAGTAAAACCCCCTTTGTCAGAAACTAATAGAATTTAACATCTCTGTGTGAAAAATACATATCCTTCAGATGTTTGTTCAGAGCTGTGCAGCTGCTAGGAATTCATAAAGCAATAAAATACTTCTGCATCTAAAACCTAGTAATAACTTCTCACCCAAGACAATACAAAAACTTTCAGCACTAGATATTGTGTCTGCTACTAACTGAAACTGAAAGATAACTTTTATAGCACAATCATCAAACAATTTAATTTCAACTTATTTTCTTGAAGTTTTGCAAGTTAAACCTCTATGTTCTAGTGTCTACTGTTAAAACATATACATTTACACAATTACAATAGTTTATTTACATTTCTATTCTAAGCCAGCAGAGCATGCTGTGGTTACATTTTAGCTTAGTACTTTATACCTTTACATACACTTCTGTATGAATCATATCAATATTCACAAATGACATAGAATTATTTATAAAATTCCAGATAGCTTGGCTGGCAGTATTTCCTTTTGTGACAAGCACATATACCTGTCTCATTTCTCTGATGGTCTTTCATATCTACAGATTTTAACAGGACTGTTCGCACATGACATCTGCTCTTTATTTTGAGACTGTTCAGGATTTATAGAAAACACAACTTGAAGAATTTTTCACTGTACTTTTTTTTTAAATATTTTTTTTATTTTCCAAATAATATAATGTTTAGCAATACAATAATCAATAAACAAGTATTATAAACCATTATATACACTATGTACAATTGACCTGAACCAAGGAGGGAAAAAAAATAATAAAATATATGAAATTAGTAACAAAAATGTATAATATTCAATTAATAAAGTATAAAGTTATACATTAATTATTTAGGGTTCATTTTTAATGTCTCAATAAGAGTTCAAAAATTTTCCAAGGATTGTTTGTCCATGTTTTAGGTGAAATTCTCGATTCCTTCACCTTGATTTCTAATGTCGCTGTTTCCTCCATCAATCTCAACAATTCTTCCAGAGTAGGTTCTTGTGAAGACTTCCACTTTCTAGTTATACATTTCCTTGCCCACAGCTAGTTTGGACCAAAGTAGGTATAGATCTTTTTTATTTATTCCAATGGTATCATCAACATTTAAGAGGACTAAAGATTTGGTTAAAATAAAGGTATCTGTGAATATAGCTTGGAGAAAAATAGTAATCTCTTCCCAGAATTTTTTTATATTAATACAATCAAAAAATATATGAGACCAATCAGCTTTACGGTTTAAAAAACATCTCCAACAAATGGGTTTATCATGTGAATTGAATTTGGCTAGTTTATCAGGTGTAATAAATGTCATGTGAATATATTTCCATGCAAATATTTTCCATACTTGTAAATTAAATGTTAAGTTAACAGAACATAAAAGATTTGTTTTACTCTCAATTGATAGATTAGTGTGACATCCTTTTGCTATGAAATCCCAATATCTTGCATTAGGGTTAGTTTTATATGTATCAATATTTTGTATAATTTTGAAATTAAATTTGTCTAATTATAATTGTCATAAATAACTTCAGATATTAGACTTATCAAATTTGGACAAGTTTTATAAGGAGAATTAATAATTTTACTATTAAGATCCTTAACATATGATAATATGCTTTGTAGTATCAACCAATCTGCTGGTGGAATGTCATATTTATTCTGAATTTGTTGAATGTCTAATACTACTTGATTCTCTATACAATGTTGCCAGCAAGTGAAGTTTTTCCTCTCCCATCTAGTTAAGATAACATTATGAACTTTATTGAAGAAATTCTTTGTAGAGCTAAAGTGTATTATCAAGTCTAGCCAAATCTTAATATCCATGTTAGTATATATAAATCTTCTGAATAAATTGTAAATATTATTTATATAATTTAAGTTTGTTGGTTTTGTTATATTATATTGAATATTAACTGTCAATATGTGCCACATCCTATTATTTTCTTCACTTAATATACAATTTTTAATTATTTTATTTTCATTTAGAAAAGTAATAGTGTGCAATGTTTTCCATGCTGAAGAATAATTAGGATCTATCCAATTAATGATAGTTCTTAATATGCAAGCTTTTATGTATGATTCTAGATATGGAAGTTTAATTCCACCCATTTCCCAAGATCTAATACGATGTGTATAGGCTATTATATTTCTTTTTGGATACCAAAGAAAGTTTAATAGAATTTTATTTCTTTCTTTCAAGATTTTCTTGTTAGGTACCATAGAAATAGCTTGTGCAATTTAATTAATTTTTGAAAGTATTGTCATTTTTATTATTTGTAATCTGTCTTCAAATCTCAAGAACATTTTATTCCAGCTTACTATTAACATTTTATTTTATTAATTATGTTGCTATAATTTATGGCTAACATAGATTCCAAATTATCACACAGTGTTATTCCTAAATATTTTATTATGGGAACTTGTTTTCCTATCACACAATTTGTAGTTAAGGTAAATTTTCTCTTTTTATTCAAATGTATATAATTAGATTTTCCCTTGTTAAATCTAAGGCCAGAAATATGATAAAACTTTTCCACTATTTCATCTAGTTTTTGTACTGATTTATATGAGACAGATAACGTGAGTAAAACATCATCAGCAAATAACATATTTTTTTTAATTCAGTTGACCATATACATCTATGCCTGATATATTAGAGTTGTGGCATACTAATGAGGCAAATAATTCAATTCCTAAGGCAAACAGGATGGGAGACATCGGGCATCCCTGCTTTGTACCTTTGGTTATTTCAATAGCCTTCAAGGTAAATGGCCCAAGTTTTACATAAGCCAAATTATTTTTATAAATATTCTTTATTAGCATAATAAAATTAGTAGGAAATTCAAACAATTCTTAAGCCTTAAAAAGAAAATCCCAGCTCAACAAATCAAAGGCTTTTTTCTATATCCAAAGCTACTATTACAGCTTCTTGGTTGTTTCTGTTTAGAAAATCTATAAGTTAGAATTCTTTGTATATTGTCATGTGTGTGTCTTTTATAAATGAATCCTAATTGATCCTCATTTATTATGTATGTCAATGATTTTTTAACTCTATTAACTAATATTAACATGAAGATTTTATAATCATTGTTAAGTAAAGATATTGGCCTATAAGATTTACACTGTAAAGGGTCTTTGTTTACTTTTATAATGGGTGTAATTAAGGAGTATCTCAATTTCAACAATTGGCTAAGTTTCTGGTGTCATTCAAAGGGGATCCAGTATCTGCCCACCTGGGATGACATGCTCGATAAGCCACGTTGCTTTGCAAGAGATGGCTTGTTTTGTTCTAGAATTTCATTCAAAGTTTTGTGAAACAATGATATTACTGAACATGGAAATATCTTAGAAAATTCATTAATTATTCCATCAATTCCCTGTGTTTTATTATTTTTACTTTCCTTGATATTTAGAGTAACGTCTTTTAGAGATATTAGTTTTTGAATGTCTAACTTTAACTTTTCTGGTATCGCCTTTACCTTTACTAATTTCAGGTCTAAGTTTGATGCATTAGTTATATGTGAAGTATCATTATAATGGTCAAAGAAATAATGTTTAAATGCATCTAGTATATCATCTATATCCGAACCTTTTCATTTTTTTTCCTTCCTTCATGTATAATACTTGTAATATTATTTTCAATCAAATGTTTTTTTTAATCTTATTGCTAAATTATGCATATGTCTGGGTGATACTGCATAGGAACTAAGTTTTAACCTTTCTACAGCTATATTAGTTTTGTGAGTTAGGATTTCATTATATCTTTTGTTTAAGTCTTCTAATGCTTTTTTATGATTATTTTGTGTGTAAGTAGATGAATTAATAGTGAGAACTGTAATTTGTTTTTGGATGTTACATAATTCTGATTTCCACTCTTTTAGCTTGTTTTTATACCATGAAATAATTTTTCTATTTAGATAGGCTTTCAAGGTATCCCAGAGATTAATTACATTTATTTCAGTAATGTAGTTTATATCTAAAAAGAATTGTACTTCTGAATCTAACCAAGGTTTAAACTGTTTTAATTTTGTAATGTAAGCTGGAATTATTGACATAAAAAATAATTTCTTATAATCTGTATGTATTTTGAGAATTAATAAATTATGGTCTGAAAAGGGACAAGAGATATGGAAAATTTTATTATTTTTGAATTTAACTCTTGAGATATGAAGATTTTATCACTTCTTGTAAGTGTCCCAAATCTGTGGTCTTGGTCTAAAAATAATAATGAATTGTTCTTATAACTAAATGTATCAATTAGATTTAAACTTTCTTTCAATTTCTTAAGTAGCTTCCCTATAGAACTTACATGTAAATTTCTTTTGCTTGTGGTCTCTGATTTATTCAATATACAATTAAAGTCACCTCCCAAAATCAAATTCCTTTATATACTCTAGTTATTAGATCCATGTGTATTCTTATTGTCCCAACCCCAATACCTGGAAACCAATATATATTTACTAATGTCCGTAGTCTATTGTTATATTCTACTTTTACTATGGCTAGGAGTCCTTCTTTATCTTCATATTTGTAAATGATTTGAGGCATAGTGACATTTTTTCCATAAAATTAAAGTTCCCCTAGTCTTTTTCTTATATGAAGAGTGAGATAAGATCATATATTCATTAGGATTCCAGCTAAAGATATCATTTGCTTTGAAGTGAGTATCTTGAAGAAATACTACTTGTACTTTATTTAATTTCATATATCTTAATAAATTAGATCTTTTTCTTGGATTGTTTAAACCACTAGTGTTTAAGGATAAAATAGTCAAGTCCATTCTCAGTATTTAACTTTACATCATATTTGTTTTGTATTATATTTTGTAATACCATACCAAATGTAAAATGTGTAACTACTGTGTTAATAATTCTCATTGTAGTCAATATTTTAATTTTGGTCAAATAACTTAAAATAGAGCTTAGTTCAGGCCAATAAAAAAGAGAAAAAAGAAAAATGCCAAAATTACTTGTATAACAGCAAGTATATAAATATTTTTGTAAACCCTCTAATGTACATGAAGTGAAATACACTTCCAATCTGCTAGATGAGAAGAAATCTAACGGATTGCCTACCATAACTTCCCTCATGAAAAAAGAAAGAAAAAAAAAAAAACCTTTCAAGCTCCAGTACACCTTTTCACTTATCTTGGAGATTTAACAATATTAGTTATTATTTTCCTTCTATAACTATTAATAATGAATTAACATAATGTATGGAAATGAGTATTGATTTGATTGTTCTTCTTTTGGCTTTTCCCAGTTAGGGGTCGCCACAGCAGAACGCCGGTCCGCTAATGATTGGCAGTTGATTTTTACAGTGCCGAGGTGCCAGCCCAAATGCCCATTCATGCATGTCTTTCAAACGCCACTCGACCGCAGGGAGGACATGCAGACTCCACACAGAAGGCGCTCCAGCTGAGAATCGAACGGGAGAACCTCTTGCTGTGAGGCAACAGTGCTACTGCTGCACCATCGCGGCTTGAGTATTGATTTGGTAATGCAATTTAATTTTAGATTAGACTTCTTTTTCAGAATCATCCTATCATGCACTACTTAAACATTCATAAAGTAAAATCTCATTTATATCGCAGTAAATGTTGCTTAACATTAGTTCTCTTTAGCCTGTGAGTAGTATATATACATATTAATAGTCTCCAATATTCTGACATGACAAATATATTAATGATTATGTCAGATAAACACTCTCCTACATACTAAAAATATATTATAACTGAGTGAAGTAGATTTAGAAATGTATCAATAAGTGAAAATAAATACAGACAAGTCTATTTAGAACACTTGAATCATACTACAAAAACTATGTAGTCCATAGAATGGACCCTTAGAGTTGTGTTCACTAGAGATGATAATGTAAATATGTTTCAGTGAACAATACATGTCATAAATCTCGACGTATCACTCACATGCTTTCAATTAGAGACAAATGAAAGCATAACCAGATTCAATTTATTTTATATCCACCCATGAATGTAGTTGTGACAAATTAAAAGAAAAAATGAAGAAAGACAACATTAGACCATAGTGATCACTCATTGATAATGAAACGGAAGTAATTTGCCCTGATAAGCGGCCATGTGAGTGAGCAATTTATGAACTTCTTAATACTAATGCATAGGTATAATATCAATTCATATTATGAGAATATCATCACAGAGTATCGAACAAAATGCTAGTCAAGACAGAGCATTACTGAAGCTGTTCTGCACAGCCGCAGTTCCTTAGAACCTTTATAATAGAGTGTTTATCAAAGACTGTGTCATGCAGCAAGATACAAGAGCAGGCAGACTCCCTTCTTTGTTATTAAATTGTTAAAAGTAATGACACTCTAAAAATACAAAACCTATTAAGCTGAACAGTGCCTTAAAGTCTGTGTATCTCATATCTATTTAATTAGTGTTCTACTTGAATTTCTCATCAAGAATTACAATTTACAAATCTGTCTTATTTTACTACTTGAAGCAGTAGCAAAAGCAGACCATGACGACATTTTCTCATGGGCCCTTGACTTTAAAGAAATAAAGATGAAATTCCAAGGTGAACTCATTTTACCAACCATGTCACTAAGAAACTGATAACCTTATTTAAACAGTTGTCAATATTCAGTAAAAAATATCAGCTGCATAATGGTCAGCTGTACAACTGTCTGAAGGATTAAAGGTAGCTTTATGTTATAAATCCCTGCCTTAACCAGATGTGTAGCATACAGAATATCATTTAGGATTTGCATTTCTTAGGAACCTACGTCTGTAAATGTGTAATTCAAACAATTCTTGTTATGACATCTAAACTACTTTATTATGCTAATTTATGTGCAATTTTACTATAGGTTTCCCAGTACTGGCCCATCATCAAGGCAACTCCCACAATACATCAACTGGCACTCACAAGACTGTCTGAGATGCCAATTTTATGAGTTATAGAACCATGGCTTAAAGTTTTGCTTGGAATAAATCAACTGTTCATCATAGAAAATAGGTACACATGCCCACACAATTTAGTAGTGCTGTTAAACTACTTGCATGTTGGCATAAGAAGTTTGGCTAATTACCAGCATCTTTGCCACTTTACTGAAAGTTGAACCCCACTTACCAAAGATTAGAAAGCACTAAAGGGTGAGGAGAGTAATCAGTAATTTGCTATCTACTTTATTCACTATTTATTTGGTTACTACTTAATCAATTCAATTGAACATGTCTAGGCAGTTTGAGCAGAGGAAAAGGCGATATTTTACTTGAAGGTCTTACCTTGCGTTTTGCGCAGAAGTGGGCGTGTCACAAATGATCGATGACCAGGTCTGCATATGTAATGAGCCATGATTGACATGGCATTCTAATCAGCTGTTGAGAAGTAAAATATCCCCATTAAATTTAGTATGAATTTTTTTACTTGAGTGTGTCAGTGCACAAATGTATTTATTACATACATACACAAACACATGCCCCACCACCACAGAAGTATTTTCAGTTATGATCTGAGCGAAAAAGCACATACATACTCAAATATTTCAGAAAATTTTGTGTATGTCTCTAGTTAAAACATAGTACCCGACACTGACAGATTAGAAATGATGCTGGCAGTTCAATCTTCCAGTCTAGAAATCTACATGTATATTTTCTTAATTGTTGTCCTTTTATTTATTCGTTTGTTTTGTGGTTGCGTAATACTGAAAATGTGCTGTTAGAGCAATATTGCGACTTTTGTATTTGTTTGGCATTAGTAAAGTGTTGATGTTAAAAAATGCTACACCATGCAAACAAGCTGCTATCTAAAATCGCTTCAAAATATAGCTTCTAAAGGACCACATCTCTTCCTCCCACAACAAGAAATAGGGACAAAGCCTAAAATAATGGGGGGACGCAATGTACCCAAAACAGGGACACAATTTAAATATTGCTCTTAAACTTATAAAGTTAGTAGAATAACAAGTTTTGTGTTATCATGCATTTTCTGAAGGATACGAAGTCAGAAACTCAGCTGTCACTCTTTAGTTACCTCAGTCCTCAGTGATTTGCCAGAAAACACACATTTTAGGACGAACAGACTAAAATATGAAACTAAATCTGGGCAATTGAGGGGTATGTAAAAGATCAAATTTATGGAACTTTGACATACAATTACAGCTGTAATACGTTGCCGGCAAGGTTTAACACAAACAACTACATCTTCAAAGAGTACTTGCTTGTTAAAAGGCTTTGCAGATTGGGTTAATTCAGTCCAGACGTTGTTTGCATTTATTTTTCATCCATCATCATTGTTAAAAACTAAATGTATATTGCCTTAAAAACAGACAAAAATATGGCACAACCCATAAAAATACAAAAGTATTGTACATACTAGAAACATATGCTAGTGTCGCTATTGAGGGAATGCATATTCATTAGTGCCCCATTACGAAATAGCACGGGAGCAGGTTGTGGGAGTGATTTGCTAGTGCGCATCTGGTGAGGCCCTCAAGTAAAATTTCGCCGAGGAAAATAACAACACTGCACAGTACAGGGTTTACTATGTTATCTAATAAAGCAACGTGCACATTATATTCAAATAAGCAGGAGTTATAAGTACAAGGTAATAATTCCCTTTGTGGCTTCTGAAATTAGATGATTTCTGTTACCAGGTTAATGAAGAATTCAGTATAATATGTCTAAAACCTGTCTTAATTTTACTTATTATGTGCACAGAAGTATGTCACAACTGCAGCTGATGTGTGCATCTCACATACATATTTTCCTATTTACACTTGCAAAACTGTAACAGATACTTACAAAACTATCAGACATGTCATTTTACTGGATCACCATAGCATAGTGTATCTTATAGCCTAGGTAGTAATAATTCAGAAGTAAGAAAGGACTGTCTTTACTTCAGGTGTAACAATGTATTCTGTAATGCTTCTATTACTTTTTCAACTGGATGTTATTCAATGTTTCTGTAAATTCTTCTTTTTTGTGTTACCTACATGAAAAATAGCTACACTGTCACTGATTTCACACCTATTCTTTTTATTTATTTAAAAGAAGTCAGGGTTTATAGATTTTAATAATCCAAAGACCATGTTAAATGAGCTTAAAATATACTGCTTGTGCAGCTGATATCACACTACAATCGCTACCTTAACAGACAAGCAGGGTAACTGACTATTTCCACCTTAAATCTTTCATAGCAGACAAGGGAAGCTCTAACTAGTGCACAACAATGTTTCAAATAACAGCCTTGTCAGAACCCAGTAACGGAACTCTGTTTATAGTGTCTCTGTTTTTTCCACATTTAAAACTATGGATATATATATATATATATATATATATATATATATATATATATATATATGTTACTTCTAAAATGGGAATTTGTAGTGTAGTGAAGTCAGTAAGGCACAGAAACTATGATTAAAAATGTTCAATTCCTATTATGCAACAATGAGGTGAACTAAATACACTATTATACAATGCCTCCCCCAAAACGTGCACGCTGATTGGCCAGCCCAACCAGCGTGCCCATTGTAAATCCCTCAATATACTAACGGAAAAAGGTCCGGTCGCCCGGACTTTTTCCGTTAGTAACATTAATCTCGCTATGTTAAAGAGTTTAACATAGCGACACAGGTTTAAAAGCAACGGAGAGCTCCGTTGCTTTTTAAAGCTGTCTCGCTATGTTAAACTCCTTTAACATAGCTTAAGTGTAAAGCAACGGAGATCTTGCGATCTCCGTTGCTTTTTAAAGCTGTCTGCTATGTTAAATGGGTTTAACATGCGAGACAGCTTTAAAATAAGCAACGGAGATATCCGTTGCTTATTTTAAAGCTGTCTCGCTATGTTAAACCCATTTAACATAGCGAAACAGTAAAAAAAAGCAACGGAGATCTTGCGTTCTCCGTTGCTTTTGCCCACAGCTCTGATGTACTGCGCAGGCGCGCAGTACATCAGAACTGCCGCAGAATACCAGACAGCTGCGGAAGGGCAGTAAACAGGCATTATACAATGCCATTATTTAAGAAAAGTAATTATTTCTTTTCTTAAATAATGTCATTATAATAACAATAACTCACTTCTGGGTGTAATGCTGGATTTACCCACGGTTGGCTTTGTTTGGTCCCTCGGGCTTTGCCCTCGGGACCAAACCATGCCAACCATGGGTAAATCCAGCATTACCCACACCCAGGCGTGGGTTATTGCTATATTAATAAAAAGGGAGATGAGAAAAAACATTTGTGTATATGTTGTCTCTGTTCTTCCTTTACATATAACTAATTATATTAAAGTGAAAGATAACATTTGAATCTGTTTTTCCTCACTGTCTATGAATGAGATGTAACTATATTTTTAGAAGTCACTCTAAGTTATAAAACCATTTAACATTATCAGACACAAC
>NC_056728.1:1760113318-1760140818 GCF_019279795.1 Protopterus annectens | reverse complement strand
TACAGCAATCTGTGCTAGCAATAAAAAGTGAAGCCTTACAGCAGTGAAATGTGATCATTTGCAGCCTCCCTGTTGGTATTATATTATAGACTTGCACTATACAGGGCTGTACACTGTGAACCTTCCTTGATAACTGAAAAAAAGACAAAAGTGTCCTGTCACCAAACACTACTGAGCAAGTGGGCCAGTTGGTAAGCAATAATAAAGAACATAGTTTAGCTAAAAACTAGGGATTGTTATCATAAAGCAAAACCTTGTGGAAAAACTAATAGAGGCCTTTTTAGAAAAATGTGGCTGTACAATAAATGGTCTGCTGGCAAGTGATAAATCAGACACTTTCCCAGGGTTTTACACCTCTGTTAGAAAAGGTTGGGACCTTGACTAAGAATGTAGAACTACAAAGACAGACTGGAGGCATTCTTTCTAAGCACAGAGAATCAATCATAAAATTTGCACACATAATTTATGAAAATGAAAGTAAAATGACAGTTGTACAAGGTTATTGGTAATGCTAACCAACAATACAGCTGTCAACTGAAACAAAGAAATTGTTACTTTATCTCTTAACTTTCTGTGTTAGTTGCAGCAGTGAAACAAAAAACAATAAACTGAGAGTTCTATGAAAAGTGATATAAGCATATATGGCTGTATTATAACAGGGTTTGTTTTCTCTTAAGCAAAGGAAACAATTAAAATTAAATATATATATATATATATATATATATATATATATATATATATATATATGTGTGTGTGTGTGTGTGTGTGTGTGTGCGTGTGTGTGTGTGTGTGTGTGTGTGTGTGTGAGGCATGAAAAACCTACAAAAACAGAGTGAGTTGCTATAAAAAGGCCAGGTTAAGGCTGGCCAAAAGGAAAATGAGCCCATGTATATTAAATACAGAGAAGCAGCTATAGAGTTTGGGAAAATGGAGAATAGGCCTGAAAAAAGGAAAAAGAGAAATTGTGCTTGAACGTGAAAAACAGAAAAGAAGTCAGCTTCAGATCCAGGCTAAAACTGTATGCTTACCAAGTGATAAGTATAAAGTATCGGAAGATTTGCAAACTGTTGATAATGTGCGTCAGGATACACAAAATAAAAGAGATTTGTTAAAAGTACAACTCAAAGAGAAGGAGAATAAAATTAAGAACTGCACACTCAATCCTGCTCAACAATATTGAGGTAGGAAAAGGTGACTACTAGAGAAAAATAGAAAATAGATTCATAGGCTAAATTCCACAAAATGGCTAAATTGAGCTGTTTTAATCATTATATTTAACTTGGGGAATGAAATGTGCAATTAGTTTGAATATTAGCAAAAAAGATAATTTCACCCTGATTACTCAAGAAAATTAATCTGAAAGTGTATAAAGAGGAGAACAGTTAATACTTACCAGTGAGAAACTAGAAAAAGAGGTACAAAGACAAAATAAAGAACAACATGCTCATAACAGCACATGCAAGATCTGGTAGCAAAAGAAAAACAATTGAGAGCATTCTTAATGTGGTGCAATAGGAATTACAACACTGAGCTAATTCAAGCCTTAAAAAGGGTAGTTACATCACTGTGATAGGTCTACAAAGGAAATTATTCTCTCCATCAGAAACATAGACTTTCACTAAACTTTTGAAGCAGGAAGAGGTAACTACTAGAAAAAATAGAAAATATATTCATAGGCTGAATTCCATAAAGTTAGGTAAACTGAACTGTACTACAGTAGAACAGACTAGAGCGTCTGCAGATATGGTAGAACAAATAGGTGCAGAGCCTGAAGGTGTAGAAACAGACTTTAATAAAACTGTCATAGTAATCTCATATGTACTTAAAGCTGGATATAAACCTGCCATGGAGTCAAAGCTGAAAAGCTCACCACCCATGTCTAATGTAAGTTCTTCCCAGAAAGATTTACAGCTATCAAAATGCAGGTTTTGAAAGGGGAACAAGAACTGTAACTCATATGCCCTCGTAAAGTAAGAAGAGGAAAGCTTTTCAGTAAAAGAAAACTCAGCAAATGGGCTATTCACTGAGATGCAGCTTTTAAAACAAAATGGTAAGAGTATCAAACAGCCAAATATTATGCAAACTGTGCTTTTGTGTAAGAAAGTAGGAGGTATAGTCACACATATGTACTATATGTCATATTCCCACCCACTGTTTTCCATGGATTCATGATACTGAGTACCCACCCAGTAGGTCAGTATAGACATTGAGTAAACCTCCTATACTACACATTGTCTTCTGCTTATTTTCCAGGAGCTCAGCAAAGCTTTGAGTCCTAGCCTCCATTCAAGAAGTGTTTTACTTGTATCCATTGCCATCCTGGCAAAGTCGAGTACCTTTGATTGCTAAATCACACTTAAATTATTTTGAGTGAGTGCTACTGTTTCTTGCTTTTATGTGTGCATTTCAATTTTTTTATTTATTTATTTTTTTGTAACAATAAATTGCTCTTCCTCTAGCTGTTACTGCTGTAAAACTGTCTTCGGCAATGGATTTACAGCTAGTTGCTTAAGTGCTTTGTGTTAACATTGCACTTGTGTGTCTCTTCTACTGTGCTTTTACATTAACAGGACTGGGTTTATTTCATCTTGTGGCAGGAGGTGTTAGCCTGGTCTATATGAGTTGGGAAATACATAAAAGAACTTAGTGTAGTCATTTTATTGGCCAGAGGGTTGATTAGTTAATTTTCTGTTTGTTGTGCTGCTATAAATTTTGAGCATTTGTGTGGGTTAGCAGTGCCTGTACAATAGCAAACACCTACAAACAACGATTCATAAACTCTACCAAGTAGTAATATAGAGCAAATACCTTGTGCGTCAACAAGCTTAGAGCAGCTAGTGGGGGGGGGGGGGTTCAAGTGGCAGTACCTCCATATTTAGTCGAATTCAGAATTGCATAAACATTAAAGTTAGTAGAATGTAGTGCTACTTAGCATAATCTACTCCGATAAAGCACTGCTAATAGTATTCTAACCCCAATACACCGCCATTTTGTAGCTCACAGATCAAAGGAATGGATGGATATGCAGCTACCTAACTTCTCTGTAGCCAGCTTGGTGGATATGGGCATCTTGAGACAATGTAACAATTGTCTCATGTTTACTTACAACCACTTAATCTTTAAAGAATCAGACACAATATGAAAGAGGTGTACTTACACAATGACAATGGAGGCTAAACTCTCGCATACAAGTGCACATCAGGTTGTTAAACCCATGCACACAGCACCCACGTCACATAGTACACAACACACATATAGACTAATGTATGCTGAGGCACCTAAAACAAATCTTCTTAAACAACAAGCCCGCCTAGATTACCCATTGTAAAAGCTATAGCGCATCAAGCCCAAAGGCACTCAGAAAAAACAACACCTAACACACACATATCATCACTCTCAGTGGAGCCTCACACACTAAGCCCCTAAGGTAAGCATACACACTTCCCAGCACTGTCGTCATAGGAGACTCCATTGTAAGATACACTGATACCCCTTTAACCAGGATAAACAAGAAGAGGATAACTGTTAGCTGCTTTTCTGAAGGCAGAATCCAGCAAATCATGCATGCACACAAGTCATTATGCCACAGATATCAGCAGGATTCCATCATAGTGCACATAGATGTAAATGACCTGAAATGTGTCTCCATGGACTATATGAAGAGAGGCATTATGGAGCCTTCAGGCTATATGTCTTAGGCTGGTATGATCTTAGCATTGAGCAGCATATTGTCATCACAGAGGATGATGCCACAATATGAGCAAAAATTATTGATTTCAACAACTGGCTACCTTTCCAATGTCATTCTAGGGGGATCCGACATTTGTGAGCTTGGGAGGACATGGTTAACAAACCATGTTACTTTGCCAAAGGTGGTCTGCACCTCTCCCCTTGAGGCATTCAAATACTGGATAAAACTTTATCCACCCCATAGTACCTTTTTTGGCAATGCCAAATTGGCAAACCTACCAAAATAGCAAAACCAACTAAACTGAACCTCAAGGTATTACTGCTGAATACCAGGAGCCTAAACAAAAACAACACTTCCTCCAAGCCCTCCTCACACTCGAGAATATAGACATTATACAGTTACTGAAACAAGATGTGATGCCCCTGCATGAGCAAAGTAATCAAGGAGCCTTAGTCCTCACAACTAGCACTAGTGAGGGACATACACATTGGGAGGATGACAAGTACACACAGTAAACTACAATTTCCCTTAAGAGCACACAGAGATCACAGTCAGTCCAAGGGCTGGTTTCTCTCTCTTTCTCCAAATCCCCAATAAGACTCCCCACTGTCAGAGCTACAGGGTTAAGCTCCCATCTGAGTGGCCAAGCCAAAACGTACAGCACCCTCTCCGTCCAACCAGTGCTTTGTGTCCCTGCCCAAGTAGCTGACACACACACACACTTTGAAATTTGATTTATATACAAACATACACACAGACCTAGGGAAGGCTGGCACAGGTTTACTAGCTAGGCCCCTTTCTGCCCAGACTATAAGGTAGTACCAGCTGCCACCAGCCACTACTTATCAACTACTTTTAAGGCCCTTACAAAGGGTGACCAATCCTACTGTGTAATGTTACTATTATCCAAATAGTAAGTGTGACAAAGACTTTCAAGGCTATTTAGGAGGGTTCCTATTATATAATCGAAGATGCAATCCTTTGAATGCATCTTGATCAAACTTGAAAGCATGAAACAGCAAAATAGCAAAATGGCATATAAGTGATTTCTTTTCCTGGGAAATAATTTGCTTGGCCGCCACGATTACTTTGCCATTTGTGTCACTGTAGTGTGATCTCAGAGTTAGTATATTTAAGTGGGGGGGGCATAGCCCCCCACTTTATGTAATGTTTTGAAGTTTTTATTTTTATTTATTTTTTTTGTGGAACAGCGATTTTTTTCCCTGGGGAAAAAATCACTCTTCCAAGTGTTCGGGATTGTAAGTTTCACTTACATGGGGTTGATAAATCAGCATTAGCTTTTTTAATCGTTTGCTGATTTAATATAGACCCATTTAGGAGTGGCCTGTACAGTGTCACCAAATACATATGCAAGTACATTAAGAGCTTAAATATCTCTAAACAAACCAGCCACAATTAAAAGCTATAAGTATATTTAATAATAAATAATAAAATATCAAGACAATACTCAAACAACACAGTAACTACAGAGTTCAGAATCACAGGAAATATTTTAGAACATTGCAAGACAGTCTCAAATAAATACAGAAAGCATCTAAACAAATCTTTACTGTATTCCTATCTATATTCTAAAATAAATTATTGTACCCTAGACTTACTTACAGAGCAAGGCAAATGCAGATGAGTGGATATTCTTACTAGGTCCAAGACAAAACACAAAGTGCACAGACTTTCTCTGAGAGCATTCTTAAATTAATAATCAACATTACTGCTGCGTTAGCTTGGATGACATCACTCTTTGTCACCTGACTTCAGTTCCCAGGCTAAACAGATACTTAGAATTCAACACCTCTGTGTCAAAATACATATCTCTCAGAAGACTGCAGCTGCTAGGAAGTGATAGAGCAATAAAAACACTTTTACATTTGAAACCTAGTAATTATTTCTGTTTCAAGACAATTGGAAAACCTCTAGCTCTAGACATTGTGTCTGTTTCACTGAAACTGGGAGATAACACAATCGTAAAACAATCTCAATTTATTTTCTTGAAGTTTTGCAAGTTAACTCTGTGTGTTCCAGTTTCTACTATTAAAACATACATTTGCACAGGTATATAGTTTATATACATTTCTGTTCTTTTCCAGTAGGGTACACTGTGGTTGCATTCTTGAAGCTCAGTACATAACATACAGTTCTCTTACATTTGTAGGACAAGTATATGAATAATATAATATTACTATTCACAAATTATATATGATTATTTACACAATTCCAGATAGCTGGGCTGGCAGTGTCACACAAGGTTTAAAATGGCAGGGAGTACCCCAGCAGTGCTAGGTTTTAGTGCCTTCCACACTTTAAGACCAGAAGCTACACAGAAAAGGGTTAAAGAAGGAGGTGTCTCAATATACATCAGTAACAAGCATACCAATAGGGTGATCAAACATGATGACATCCTCAAGTTCCTCCACGTGCAGATCACCATAGACAAAATCCTGTACCATATCCTAGCCAACTTTAGGTCACCCTCCATGTCCCAAGAAGCTTGCAATTCATACTTGGACCTACTGGTGAAACTTATCATCCAACCTAACTCTCTCTAGGGAGACTTTAGTTATCCCTGTATAGACTGGACATCTTACATAGCCTGAAATCTGCAGGCACAGGGATTCCTGGACTTTGCAGATACAACCACCCTTGGCCAAATAGTGAATACATCCTCTAGAGGCACCAACATAATGAACCTCCTGCTTACAGATATAGGAGAATGTTGCACCCCCCCCATGTCTCATCCTCTGGTAAGGTCTGATCATAAAGCTGTCTCCTTCTAAATCAACTCTGTATTCCCATTAAAACCAGTGGCAGTTAGGAATTATTCCAATTATTTTTTATTAAGTCATGGATTGTCAAAATTCAGTACCCCTCCAAATCCAGAGAACACAACAGTCTATGCTGAATTGCTCTCAGAAACTCTGTACAACCTTGTCAATGGCTGCATAGATGCCACTATACCTACCAGATGTAAACCCAGGACTAGCCCTAGAAACAAACCACCCTGGTGACATCCCAAATTAAACAGGATATACAAAAAAAGGAAAAAATTATGACAAAAATCAGGAAGGGTATTTCCCATAAAGATAGAAACTCTGTCTCTCAACAAAGTAAACAGGCAATTAAGAGGGCTAATTAGGTGAAGCAAAGTCAACTTTGAGGTTAAGATAACCTCCCAGGTAACTCTCAAATAAGCAACAAAGTCTAGAAGATTTAGGATCTTTGCTTGGAAGTATTTTTAGAAATTTTTCCTCAGGTAGATTGCAAATGCTGGAGGTGGTATGGGGAAGAAAGAGGTAACTGGGAAACTATTTTTGGAAGTGTAAGTGTAATGAGTTGTCAAACTTTAAACATTCCCTGCAGACTACCTTATCAGAAATACTGGGTGAGCAAATTAGTGTTACTAAGGAAATTATTTTTTTTGAACTATGATACAAAATCAGAATTGCCTAGACAATGCTGAGTCTAATTATGGTGGCTGCCAAGAAAATAATTACTATAAAATGGAAATCAAAGTCTAAACCAACTGTACTAGAAGTAGTGACTATAGTAACAGAGATAAAACAACTGGAAACAGGATCTTTAGAAAAGGATAGGAGCAAATTACATAGAAAAAAACTGGGAATCATAGAACACAGAATAATGTTTGGCAGGGGGAATGAGGTCTAAAAGAAGGCAGGATGTGAAAGAGCTATGTAATGTTTGGCAATGACTGGACAGATTGTAAGTGATGTATAATGTTTGCAACTAAAAATATGTCAATATGGTTTGTTTTAATTTATATAAATGTATGATTTCCTATGTAATAAGTGATAATTTAATAAATATGTTTCTTATTTTAAAAAAAAAAAAAGATAGCCTCCAAGGTGAAATGCAACCATAATGCCTTCTACAGCTATGTCAGAAACCTCAAGGACAGCACACAGCAATGTGATGAACTGGGGGTTAATGGCACCGCATTCACTGAGCCAGGCAATATAAGAAACGTGTTAGCAGACAAATTCAGTTATAACTTTACCACCCTCTCACCCCCAATCATTCCCTCAAAAATACCCTTAAACATAACATAACCCCTACAGCTATAACTAGGAAGCATGTATTGGCTGCACTCACTAAAGCTAACAGCATGGTCTCAATGGGTCCCAATAACTTCCAAGGATATCTCATGAATAGTCTAAAATATGACTTATCAGGACCCCTGGAGTCATTATTTAACTATAGTCTTAAAACAGGCTTTGTGCCACATGAATAGAGGACTGCAATGGTCATCCCCCCTCATAAGGGAGGACTTTCAACAAATCCTGGAAACTACAGACCATTAGTCTGACTAGTCTTATTTGCAAACCCATGGAAATAATTATCATGAATATTGTCAGCAAGGACATAGCAGACCTGCAGACACTGAATCCATCCCAGGATGGTCACGCTTACTGAATCTGGTAGACTTCTTTGAAAAGAGTCACTAAGACAATGGATGAGGGGGAAACAGTGCATACTGCCTACCTAAATCTGGCTAAAGCACTTGATAAAATACCCCTATCAGGCATTGCCAAAAACCTTATGTAACTATCTATAAACGTCTTTATAACACACTGGATAGCGATCTGGCTCACTGATAGGACCCAGGAGGTTAGAATCAGTGAGGCCACCTCCACAAACAGGCTGATCACCAGTTCCGCAGGGCTCTGTGCTGGGCCCACTCCTCTTTGGCATCTACTTCTCAGATGTCAAAGCCAATGTCATAGGCCTTTGGCTCATCAAGTTTGCAGATGATTGCAAACTGGCAGCAATCACTGAATCCCCATTAAAATGAGAACACCCTTCAGAAAGCTCTAATACAGACAGACAATTGGTGCCAAAGTCATGGCTTAAAATTCAATACCAAGAAATGCATTATAGCACCTTTTGTGAAGTCTATCACCCTTGGTAACTATGCCATCAATAAAACACCCTTAAAAGTTGATTTACTAGTCAGAGATCTGAGAACTCATGTAGATAGTAACCTAGCCTTCAACCAGCAAGTGTCCAAGGTAATAAAAAAATCCTTCTATACTGTTTAACTAACAAGCAAGGGTATGGCATATAGGTGCAGAGATGTCATCATACCACTCTACTCCTTCCTCATCAGACCCATCATAGAGAATAATGTCTCCTTTGGTATGTACCTTACCAGATACATGCAGCAACTGGAACAGCCACAAAGATTCCTTACAAAAAGAATACAGGGAGTAAACACAATGTCCTACAGAGATTGCCTCATAGCCTTATCTCTTTACTTGGTATCATACAGATTTCTGACAGGTGACCTTTTTCTCAAATACTACTAACACTGAGGTGATCTTTTTCTGTCATACAGGGCACCCCTGGAAGGTATTTTGATGAACCTTTTCCACATCCACAAAACAAACACCATCAGAACTAATAGGTTAAAAGACCTAAATTTTGCTTGCGATGTAAATAGCACATGTTGATGAGACAGATATGTTTCTCAGAGAATTTCCATTCTCAGGAACAGGCTCCCCATCCATATGAAGCAGAGTTCCTCACTATCCCATTTTAAGTGCAACTTGGACAAATGGGTAACTGGAAATTCACATCTGGTCTGGCTCCTACAGTATGTCTCTGATGGACAGAGGCAGTCAGTAAATCACCACCTATGTAAATAAAATTTCTGGGTCATATTTGGGTTTCACAGCTAGGCTTATAAGGGACCTAGTGATCGTTAGCCTAGTACACCTATGAACCTATACAGCAACTGTAGAAGTCTTATAGTGTGCCGAAGATAGTACTACATCAAAGTCTGAATTTTGCAAAACTGAATTTTAACCTAAAAAGGTAAAAACTAGACAAGGAGCCTGAATTAATGTCAGCACTGTGACAAATAATTTCTGCTTTCTAAGAAGCAGACAGACAAGTCAAGCAATAGAAATTGCGAATCAAGGCATGCTCTATCTGATGGTAGACATTATACTCAATATAAGAACAGCAATGCAATTTCTAAACTCCCTGAGATAAGCAAACATGTGGCAGAGCAAACCAATAAATACAATGTTCTCATGAACAACCTTGAGAATGAGTTGTACCAAGTGTTTGCTAACAGAAACAATCTTATGTTTGGTCAAAGAGACTCTGGTCCAGGATAGACTGAAATTAAATGGGTAGAAAATCCATTGCCATCTGAGAATTTTACAGTCAGTGAATATATCACTCAACTAGTACCACTGCATGAAAACTTCATCAATGAATACAGTGACAAATGTACCTTTGCGCCATCCGTTTGTAGTAGCCACTCAAAAAAAGAAAACTATCAAAGAGAAAAAATTGTGTTTTGTTGACAACTTTAAAACATTCTTCATGTCTGCAGTTTCACCGGATATGATCACTCAGGATTATAAGCACTGAAATGAGCAAGCAATACACATACCAAAAAAGAAATACAGCAGAAAATCAATAGTTGAAGCCCAAAGTCAAAGACTATAAACATAAGTTGTTATCCTAACTATAGGGAATTAATGTTCTTATGATGGAGAAAGGGAAAAAAGGAACTAAATTGGCAAAACATAACGAATCAGAAAAGAAGGAACAGGTTCAGCAGATATCTTATCCACAGAAAGGACATGTGATAGCAGAAGCACCATTATCTGATCTGTGAAAAAAAGAAAAGAAAATGAGGCAAACATCCCAAGATAATGTGGTAAATCCTCTTTTAGTATAAACATGGGGGCTAGTTCCACATCATTAAAGCAGGAGAAGGATTCAAGCTACACAAAACTTTTTATAAACTGGATCATTTAAATTGTTCTGCTTATTCTCAGTTTGTAAATTTTGTTAGAACTGCCCCACATTCAGTTATGCTATGCAAAGTAAGTACAGCAGAAAAAAGGATGAGTGTATTGACTTCTGTGTGACCTGATTACCACTATTCTGAACTCTAGGCAAAGCATGTACAGTATCTGTGTGTATGAACCGTCAAAGTGACAATGGGCTCAAAAAGAAATCCTATTCCTGTCTGGACATTTATGGTAATGGTACAAAATGTTGTCAGACTTATAGTGATAGACTCTCTGATGTTGATGTTACTCAAGAAAAGACCAACATCCAGCTTAAGCAACTCCATTTAAACTTGCGGAAAAAACATGGTCAATAAACACAAGCTTTCACACATACAAGTCCTTCCACGGGCATTTAAAAAAAATCCCCAAAAAAGGCCAGCACAGCAGTGTGGTAAAACCAACCAGTTTTAATGTATCATAAGCACATTAAACACATTAGGGGTAGGGTTGAATAAAAGCCCAAACCCCACAAAAAATCAGACCGGGTTCGGCTTTATAAGCCTTCTTCAGTGTCAAGCAAAATAGCAGTTTATACAAATCTTAATAATTTGACAAAAGATTTTAAAAGATACACATAAGAATTAGAGCCTATATAAAAGTATTCAAACCAATCACATGTAACAGACAGCCTAATAAAATACTATCAATTAAAATACTTAATGAAAGCAAATCAACTTCTAAAATGTCCTAATTTCAAAACCAGCTTTAAAGATACAGTTTCATTTAAACCAGGGTACGTATCTGCCGAGTCTTATAATCCAATTATATTCAGCTTTTTCAGTTACAGCTACTATATCTCCCCTCTTATGTTTTGCTTAATTACTTGCAAAGCAGAAAATCAAAATTGATGATGTTCACCCTTCTCAGTAATATGTTTGCTGAAACCATTCTGAGTGTACCCTCTTTTAATATCTGATTGATGATGTCATATCCTATCTTTCAAACTTTCTGTTAGTCTTGCCTATGTAAAAGGTAGGGCAGATGTCACATATACCTAGAGAGATCACATTAACAGTATCATAGTCAACAAAAAACATGAGTTCATAGTTGGATGCACAAAAGATGTTATCTTAGATATATACTTGCAAAACATTTGTAATAAGGATGAGTTCCTTTGCTTTGACTATGTCAATTATCTATAATCTATATCTTTTATCTACAATATTCCTCTGTTCTTTATAGAGGAGAAGCTGTTTAAGTGACTGCTGTTTCTTAAAACTGAAATGAAGAATATCTGGCAAAATTCTCCTTTTGACATGGATATTCCAGAGAATGTGCCAGTGCTTCCTAACAATACTTCATATTTGTTTGGGCAATTTATTATAAGTTAGTAGGAACCTCATATTACTTTCCTGGTTCCCCTTGTTCTGCATACCTTTATGTAGGTTTTTATTCTTATGTGTATCTTTTAAACACCTGAGAAATCACTTGTACGAGTGAAAGTGTGTGTTTATTAAACGTGTTTTTTACTGGTTTTATTGGGGTTACTTGAGTTGGATTTTGGTCTTTTTTTCCTGTATTCTTGTACTTATCCAGACTCATTTTACCTACTCCAAGCTATCTAGTGGGGAGATTCAATGCAGATGTTACACCAGAACATGCCTGTGGGCATAAAATAGTTGCAGGAAGTAAAAGGATCCCTTTCTTTAGATTGTCTGACCTTCTGAGAATGACCTTGACTTTTTGGATAAGTCAGTCAAGACTCCTGCGTCTAAGCTGGGATGGCAGTTTGGCGCTTCATCTGAGTTGAAAGAAGGGCTATGTAATACGATTTTATTTAGTTATGAAGGGTCTAATTCTCTAACCCCACCTAAATGTATGTGGCTGCCTCACCCATAAAGATGGATAATGGGAGAATGGCATTACACAGAGAGAAATTGTACTGAGCCCTGGAGCTTACAGGGGGAAGATTTAGCTGATTCAGTTTGGGAGCTGAACGAACACAGGGAAGTTCATTCTGAAAGACTGAATTAGGTCCTGAGCTAGAAGGAGAAAGTCCCACTGCACATATTGCTGTCCTGAGAAACATGATGAACTATAGGTGGCAGGATAGATGAGCTTGTCCTAGTAAAAATCCTTGAGTTGCTGCAACAGGAGACCTGGAATTTAGGTGAAAAACACTGGGAGTAAGAGAAAAGTTATTGTTGGATCTTGGTGGCCTCAGATTTGGGACTTATGGCTACTAAATGTAAAGGTAAAGTAAAGTGTTTATAAATAAGAGATTTATGTCATGTACAAAGATGGTTTCCATTCTTCTGAGAAAAATCGTTTTATGCTCAATAAAGATTTTAAAGATTTTTTTGTTTAAAGACTGTGTATCTAGAGTATATTTAATGGTCTGTATAAATTGCTGAAATAGGGTATGAACCATGGTTCAGTATAAAACACCATATAGATAGATAGATAGATAGATAGATAGATAGATAGATAGATAGATAGATAGATAGATTTCCTTTATGTCTGAATAAGAAATTACCAATTTCATTTCTTTTACCTACTGATTATTAAAAAAAAAGCTGGCATAAGAGATAGTTTTGGCTTCTTTGATTAAGTCATCCAGACCAAAAGTCTTGGTGAGAGACATAGGTTGGAGTGAGAGAGAGAGAGAGAGAGAGAGAGAGAGGGAGAGAGACAGAAAGTCCTTCCATTTTATCAGAAAAGGGTAAGTATAGTTTTAAGGCCCAATATTTCTCTCCTCGGTATTTCATTTCAGAACACAATGATTTTTTTTTGTCTTCAGGCTCTCCACCGGGGTTATACGGGACAATTATTAATGGCCTGTGATGGAGTTAATCGTCAAACTGTTGGCTCTTTTTAGATATTAAAGATACCAGAATCCAAACAGAGAATTTCTCCTTTACTCAAAACATTTTGTGATGTATGGGTCAAAAACTCATCTCATTCAGAGTTACATCTACCTGCTCATAGGCCAGATGATTATTTATTTTGCACATTCTGAAATGTCATCCTGATAATTTATAACTGTCTTTTTATCTCCCTGGTACATCACCTGTACCTCTATGCTTCTTGGAAGCCTTCATGCCACTAAAGGGGGCTGGTTGTTGGACAGGTATGCAACAGAGGCTATACCCTGCTGGAAATGGTGCCTGGAGCTTTCCAGAGATGGCAAGGGCTTAGTGAACATCAGAGGGAAGGAAGGTGTAGGCGGAATACTTATTGACTTGACATTCAAAAATATGCAGCAAATCAGCCTGTCAGCATTTCAAGGCTTTCTGTTTTATGGTTGGTTGGTCATGAACAGATACTTTGTTGAAATATGTTGCCATTGGATTTTATGAATGTTGGTTGCTTTCTTTAGAGTCTGCACTATGGAATGGCAGTAGATTTGTTTTGCTCAGGTGACTGTATATAGCCCATCCCATATACCATCCTGGAATTGATCATTAGCATTTCTGTTTGCTGTTTGATATTAATAACCAAGTTTTCAATCTGGATTTTGGGACTTGAAATCAACTGACTGTTAACGTACTTTATTAGCTGTTACAAATATTTAAATGTTTATTGTAATATTCATTGTTCGTTTATTACATCCATTGATAATTATTTTACCCCTGTTTTATCACCATAGTTTATGTACTCTGCTCATAAGAATTTTCTTGATATAGATTTGTTTCATTTGTTGCTTATATAATTAATTTGGCTTCATTTTGTCTATCCATTTGTTCAAATTCTTTTCGCTGTAAAATGTTTTGTAAAAGTATTCTAATTAGCTGGAATTTGAACAAATAACTATCTGGCCCATGTGCTGTTCCAACTGCATTGTGTGATTATTAGACATGCAAATGAGTGACTGATGAGTTTTTGCTCCATGAGATTCTTGAATATCTATTAATCTCTCTTGAGCTTTATAGTATTAGTTGTACCATGCAGCTAACCTTTTTTGATTAGCCACCATTCTGTTTATATTTTTGTTCATCATATTGATCACTGCTGTAGTAACCTTAGCTATATGGGTTATATCCTGCCAAGGATGTAACACCCGGCCAGCTTCCAATGTATCAAGGCACCTTACATGCATCCAAACTGTCAAGCAGCTTAAGCTGAGCTGACTAAAAGACAAGTCTGGGCATGAAGCCCTTCAGAGCTTTACTGCCTCTGAAGAGTATGCTCCTCTGAGGCTTTTGAGGATTGCCAGTCCGCTTTGTTTTCTTTTGCTGGGAAATAAGTTCCATTTGGGAAAAAAACTTCCATTTTCTTACATTTATCCATTTTTATTACTTTCCTTTTCAAGAAAATTAACTTAAAGCTAGGAGTATTGTTTGTTAATGAGCTAGTCTTGAGACTGACATTTCTTTCTGTCAGTTTAAAACTAGTATTTTTTATGGAGAAATTGTGTTTTATTTTCCTTGTTGGGGAGGGTATAATGTTTGAAAGTGCTTTTTAATGTGTTTTTCATTAAAAAAGGTAACTTTTGTGGACTGGTAGTTTTATTGGCATTTTCTGCTTGTCTTCCCAAGGAAGGAGGCTTAATTTTTGGCTTGACTATGGAACAGACTACCAGTCCTAAAGCTGGTCCTTCTTCTAGCCACAAAAAGAAAAAATTAAGCAAACAGCCTTTGCCACCACAAGAGGCTATCAATTTGCCTCAACTGCAGGTAGGTGTCTCTGCTCTGGTCATTGTTGTACTTTACACTACTCATTTTTTACCCATGATCCCTCTGGTGTTGCATCTACAGCCACTATGGACCGGAGGTTAACCATTTCCTCTAATGCTGTTGAGATCCAGTCAGTAGCAAGGAAGAACCACTCTTGTTGATCTTGTTGATCTTCGGAGAGGAAAAACGGAAAGTTTAGCTGTTGTGTCTGAATGCTGGGCACGTCCCTGGGGAAGCTGCTGCTGCAATTGGTAATATGTTTAGCCCCATTTTTCCTGTCAAAAAGAAAAAGAATCTAAGCATGTATCCACTCCTATTCAAATTTCTTTAGACAGGAACAGTTTACTGGGTCTGGCTCAAGGTTTAATTCAGGCTGTTGATCCTTTTTCTATAGTAGTTTCTAGAAAAAGAGGAATTCCACTTTTCCTGAACAGGTTCAAGTTTCTGAATCTGAAAAGGAAGATGCAGGGATAGATTCAGAGTTTTTCCTCAGATTTCTGATTCAGACTCAGAGGAGAGCTCAATTTCTGATTCTCCCTTTAGGGGTTTCTTTTTCTCTAAGACTATTGTTAGGATGTGACAATGTTTTTAGTGGGAGAACAATGAGGTTTCTCAACCCCTCAGAAAAATCTATGAGTTCTTACAGAAGGATTTTCCAAAACCAACAACCATTCGTTCTGTCAGTTTTAGAGAATGTCTGTGTTACTGCCTACAGTCTTCCTTTTTGTCAGTCAGCTGTCCCTAAAAAGGTAGATAGTGTTGCTCGTCTTGTATATCTAGATAAGGTGATGAGGCTTGGGTGTTCATTTAAGTAGCCACTTCCGTTACTTTGCCATTTTCAGCACTGTAGTGCAATCTCAGAGTTGGTACACTTAAGTAGGGGGTGTGGGGGGGGGTGAAGCCCCCCACTTTATGTATTCTTTCAATTTTTTTTTTTTTTTTTGGAACAGCGATTTTTTTTCCCTTGGAAAAAATCACTGTTCTGAACTTTCAAGATTGCAAGTTTTCGCTTACATGGGGTTGATTATTCATTGTTCACTTTTTTAAGTGCTCGATGATATAATATAGACCCGGCAAAACTATGGCTGAAAAAGAACCCACAAACACTTTTTCTTAGCGCTTTCATTCTCTTTAATGTTTCAACAAGAACTTCATCAGAAAAAGTTTATAAAATACACACACACACACACACCCCTTAAAAAGACATTCAAATAATCATGTGATGAGGACAATCAATGGAAACAATCTAAAAGTGGTCTTTGCCTCAAAATCATAATACTATTGGTTACTATTCTTTCATGCTCTAAAGTGCATGCAGTTATGTTTGGTTAAGCAGTTTTACTTCTTAGCAATTGATTTAGAACTAAAATACCTAAAAAAATATCTCATCTTCAAATCCTTTGTCTTGGTAAAAAACACAATATTAATTGATTCATTTAAACCAGGCAGTTTATCGGCATTCAGTCTGATCTGCCAGAGTGTCTCTTTACACTCTAGTAGTGTCTTTATGTCACCACTGAAATCCTCAACAGAAACTGAATTTAATACAAAAATATGAATGGGCTTGTGAAAAGTTCTTCCATACCTAACAACGACATTTTGGCTTATGTTTGCAAAGATACAGTTAATCCCTTCACTACCTGTTGTGAAGCTGAAGCACAGAGCACAGTAAGTACTGACCCCAATATATCCCTTACAAGTGAGTATAACATTTGCAAAACCAATATATACAAACTTGAACATTTGTCAACAATTTATGTGTTTTTGCAACTGGAGGTTTTATACCTCAAGGAATGCATTACTCGAAGTTGTGTTTCATAGGGATTAAGGGTATACAAGTATCCAAATGCAGTGCAGTACGGTGATTCATTGTTTTCAGAACTGGTAAAAATATTTAATGACACTGGGATAGCTGTGATGAAAATGTTATGTAACAGTTACAGAAATACCTTAAAGGAAATTAAACTTCAAATGACAACCTTGTATCAGATCATTAAAGCCAATAGTGTTTCTTTCTTTATTCATTACATTGTACGCTGGAATTGGTGCCAAGGTGGACAGACTTAAAGCTAGTATTATTTCTAGAAAGCAAGACAAACTGAGAAGGGATATTGCTTCATATTCTGCAGGACTGGCTTATCCTATATATAAATTGAATATATCTGATAACAATACACCAATTAAGAAAGGTGACAAAGGTAACAATTCAGGTGCAACAGATGATGTTAATATTATAAACACTGCCAAACAAACTGCAGTTAGCAACAATCCAAGTATTATAGAAGTAGACAAATTGCCACCTTTCCCTGTAACACCTACTCAGTCTTTTTTAGTGAATCCAACAGGAGTGATATGGTCACTGAAGTCGCAGGCAAATGAGAACAACAAAGGAAAAGGGAAAGGCAAGAACCGGAAAAAACATTAGAGTATGGGTTTGATATTTTAAACCTGATGAACTTTTGTCGCCTGAATTGATTTCTGTTCTTCAAAAAGGTTTCAATGTTATCCCTAGCAATTCAGTTAACATTCCAAGACTTATTGTAGACTTCAAGTTGTATGTTAGGAAACGCAACTTGAGTTTTGTGATGGCACAGATACCCTGTATTGTGAGACAGGGAGAATTGAGAAAGAGAAGCACTTTCAAACCTCTGTTAAACAGTACTCTTCATGTTTTTGCCAGTGTTTGTGAAAGTGGCTTTAGGAACCATCTCCAAAGGTGACAAGTGAAAGACAATTTGACTATACCAGAAAGAGAGGCTTTACAAGATTTTATTGGAAGGGAAGATTTGTGACTAATGTGGGTGGATAAAGGAGGTATGCTTGTAATTATGACTAATGCAGATTATCAGCCAGCCATCATGGAATTGTTGAGTGATGAGAGAAATTATGTCAAAGTGTCTGACATTGTGATTAAAGAGAGCTATCACAACATAGATTTGACACTTTTAGACTTATTGACTCAAGGTAATTTACATCAGACCACTTATAAAGTTGATCATCTAAAAATGGCTTCCATTTTTGGGATTCCTAAGGTTCACAAAGATCAGCTTAAACCTCCTTTTAGACCAATAGTCTCTGTACCTTTTTCCAAGACTGAATCTCTTTCCATCTGTTTGGCTCAGCAGTTTAATCTCATTGTCCAAAAATCTAGATTCTATTTGTGTGATTCTTGGCACTTGCTGGAATTGCTTAGGGAGCATGTGCAAATCAACGGGGAATTCTATTTTGCCACTCTATATGTCACATCTTTGTATACAGTCATTAACCAGGAAACTGGCATTGATTTTTTGAGGAAATATTTAGTCAACAACTCCAACTTTGATGGTGACAAAGTCAATACCATATGTGAGTTAATGCAGCTGGTGTTAGATAACAATTTGTTCTACTTTGGTAAGAAATAATCTAAGCACAACACAGGTGTGGCAATGGGAGAAAATGTGTAAAGAGACACTCTGGCAGATCAGGCCAAATGACGATAAACTGCCTAGTTTAAATGAATCAATTAATATCAAGTGTTTTTTTACAAAGACAAAGGATTTGAAGATGAGATTATTTTATGGTATTTTAGTTATAAATCAATTGCTAAGAAGTAAAACTGCTTAACCAAACTTAACTGCGTGCACTTTAGAGCATGAAAGAATAGCAACCAATAATATTATGATTTTGGGGCTAAGCCCACTTTTAGATTGTTTGCATTGGTTGTCTTTATCACATGATTATTTGAATATCTTTTTCAAAGGGGGGTGTCTTACAAATTTTTCTGATGAAGTTTTTGTTGAAATATTAAAGAGAACAAAAGCGCTAAGAAAAAGTGTTCATGGGTTCTTTTTCAGCCATAGGTTTGCCTTGTTTTTTTACTTAAACAAACTGACTGACTGACTAATAAACATCCATGCTTATATCTTCACTGCTCAATACAAAATGGAACTCTTACTTGCATGTGCTCAGTGCTTATATGCATGCCTGCTGACTGGAAAGCTTCTTAAAAGTATACACTGTACGCATTGGATAATTAGGTCAATTTAGTGTTTTGTTCAAAGCTCTTGGTTCAATACATATTCTAATATCATCGGAGCTTTTCTTATGAGTTACCACCATGGAGGATACCAACTTAGTTGGTTCTTCAACTGGAAAAATTACTCCTTACTGCACCATTCTGTCTAGCTCAGCTTTAACCGTGTTCTGCATAGCTACTGGTACTTTCTGTGTTAGTCTGATAACTGGGCTTACATCTGGGTCCAAGTTCATGGAGTACACAACTGGGAGTTTACCTAGTTTGTCTTTGAAAAGATTAGCATAGTCAGAAAAAATTGTCTGGGTGAAAGCTGAGATGTTATACTTCATGCTTACATGGTGGACTTCCTTATTAAATGAAAGCACTCCCATTTTCAAACTGTCTCTGAGGCCTAATAATAACTGTATATGTCTCTTGACTATGTACAAGTCATAGCTGTTCCCAGCAGAGTAACACAAAAGCACTATTCAACCTTTGGTTTGAATTTCTTCACCGCCATAAGCAACAAGCTTTGCACACTTCACCAAATCAAGCCTCTCACCAGCTTTTACTCTAGCAAACATTTCTGTTGACATAACATTGCACTTTGAACCAGTGTCAGCTTTGAGCTCTGTGGGTCTCACATTAATCTGAACAGTACAAACTACTTCATTCTTTGCCCACAAATCTACTGCATTGACTGTTTCACCCAGGGTTGCCAGATTTGCAGACCCCCAGGTAGGGACAAAAAAAAAAAAAAGGTCTCTCACGACAAGTGAAGACCAAAAAAGGTCTTTAATGCGGAAGACAGTTCCACATTAAAGAACTGAGCTCACTCAGTAACTCTGCACTAAACACGGAGCTTCTCGTGTTTAGTGCATTGCAGTTTCGCATTAAACACGAGAAGCTCCGTGTTTAGCGATTTTTGATTGGCCTGTATACCGGCATATGGGCCAATCAAAATGCAACACGGAGCTTCTCGTGTTTAATGCGGAACACAAGAAGCTCCGTGTTTAGCAATTTTTGATTGGCCCGTATACCAGGTATACGGGACAATCAAAAAAAAAACAAACAAAGCGGAGGCTGGCCGGGATTTAAACCGGCAGGGCGGGACTCGGGATCAGGCTGCTGATCTCGGGACAGTCCCGCCCAAATAGGGACGTCTGGCAACCCTGGTTTCACCAAGCACAGACATACCATCAACTTAAAGTAGGGTCACAGCTTTCTAATTGATCAACTTACCTCTTTAAATGCTCTTTTTTAATGAAAGAATGACCCTCATTTGAAATTATTCCACTTTTTACATTTTTGGCACAGCTGACCAAAAGCTACGCACTTTTAGGCTCATGATTACCACCACAATGCCGACAGTTGACTATGAGACTAGGTAGGGCCACATTCTTTGATTTAGCTGACTCACCTTTGTGCTTCACTAAGTATGTCTGCCTCACAGAGTATGCCTTAGAATTTGCTAGAAAGGCTCTAGGTTTCACCGAAGCTGCAACACCCTTTGGCCTGTAAGTTTTAACTATGTGCTGCATACTGTCTACATTAGTACTGGAAGGTACTAGAAGCGTGCTTTTCTAATTTATAAGCATATTTGTGTGCTTTTTTGTGAGCGTGTATATTTGACAAATCTCTATGGCCTTATTCAAAGTTAAGTCACTGTCTCAAAGCAAAATCTTTCTCACTGCATCATTTATAATACTACACAAAAGCCTGTCTTTTATTAACTCATCTGTTAAATCACCAAATTTGCATGTTTTAGCCTTGTTTCTCAAGTTGGTTATTTATGCTGCAAAAGTTTCACCAGGCTTTTGATCTCTTGTGTAAAATAAGAGTCTTTCCATTGTAATATTCATTTGGAGGTTACACATTTCTCTAAAGTTACATTTTAAAGACTCAGGGTCTTCCTGCATTTCAGCCGGTACCACTGTATGGCAGTTTTCCCCATCCCCTGCAAACACAGCAGGTACATACACAAATAAATGTTCTCTTTCAATGGCTTCTGAACCACCTAAACTAAGCAGAATAAATGCCATTGTATGTGCTTCTTTGTCAGAAAAAGCAGCCTGTATGAAATATTGTAATCTTGCTCAAACATTCCCCAATTTTCTGCACTATTGTTATCAAATGCAAGCAGACTTGGTCTGCAAAATCCTTCTGCCATGCCAACAAATTATGCTTAAACACAATGCAGATATGGCCCTTTTAATTATTTATGAACATGCACACACACCAGGTACTCGTAATAAGATTCAAATGCATAATAAACTGTTTGAAAGACTGTACTTTGCAAAATATTCCTTGAAATGGCTGTGCTTTGTGAAATAATTATAGTGTAATACTGCACACAATTGCCAACACTTTGCACACTTTGGATACTTCAAATAGCTTTAGTTAATGTGAAAAAGTAGCAGAAAGAGAAAAAATATGGTTGTTTTGCCTTTTTTATACATTTTATGCAATTCAGATATTATTTCAAGCATTTTCGTAATTCTTTAGAATATTTTTATCAATATGTCCCAATTTCTGACGTTTTGTTTAATTAGAAATTCATTTTGAGCATTTTGAGTGCTTTGTTTTATATTCATTGAGTAAAAAATCATTTAAGTGAGTTTAAGTACATGGAATTCCTTTCTGACTTGTTTGCGAGTCGTTTGAGCAGTAGGGATGATCCATTCCTGTGTATTTTTCCAACTTTAACTGTGCGCCTCATGGTTTTTAATTTAAGTACTTTAACATATATATATATATATATATATATATATATATATATATAAATACACACACACACACACACACATATATATATATATATATATATATATATATATATATATATATATATATATATATAAACACATCAGGAGAGAGAGCAGGAACAATAAACTTAAACTAAATGACTAACACACATGCATGCTTACATCTTGACTGCTCACTACAAAATGGCACTCTTGCTTGCACGTGCTCAGTACTTATATGCACGTGCCTGCTGACTGGAAAGCTTCTTAAAGATATATCACGCACTGATCTACAGATAGGATGCATAAAATTCTTCAGTCTTTTAAATGATTATATACTGTTCCCAAACACTTAGTTAATTCTAATCCTACTGTTTCTGATAAGGATGGGAAGTTATTATTTATGAGAACAAGTGCATACATCTCCAGATTTGTTTTTCAGAATTTTGAATCATCAGGTTCATGTGTTAATGTTTGTTCTGACAAATTGTGGAAGTATGATGAATGCTTTATAAGCAGTTTCTTCTTGTGAAAAAAATTCTGCTTTAAATAACTTAATTTCTTAATTTGCTCAGATCACTTATTCATTATAGGCAGTGCATGCATAACTGTTTTGATACTTCTTCCAGGGCTGTGGCCTTTGGTACTGTTTTAAGGAGGTTTGCATGGCTGCATTCTCAGAACTCTGCAGATGATGCTAAAAATGAGATTTTAAATGTTCCCTTGGATGAAGATTTGTGATCAAAAAGTGTGAAGAAAGAGGCAAGCTGATCCAGGGAATCTCTAGGATTTTTCAGCCCCCCTTTACCAAATTGTCCAAGGGATTTTCTCCCTCCTTTTCCATTTTTAACAGAAAAAAGAATAAACAGTCTCAATAGAATTCAGGTAAACAGGCGTTTAAGAAGGAATGGCAAGGGAGTTCCAAAAAGATTTCGGTAACCTCCCAAAATCAAGGACAGTCCAGTATGTCTGAATGACTGTTGAAAAGACTGTTGAAGAGACCTTGTGAACCACTCCCACACTGGCTCCCTTTTCTTCCAGAAAGTCTTCATCTTCATTTTCTCTTTGGAAAAACATTGCTTCAGACAAATTGGTTCTGAGTGTCATTCATCATGAAAAGTCCTCCTTTCCAGGAGTCATTCCTCATCCTCCAGATCAAACTCTATTGTTTCCATCTGTTCTTCATCACATGCTGTTCCAAAGAGTGATAGAACCAGTTCCTCCTTCCCAGGTGGGGAAGTGTTTTAATCAAGGATGTTCCTAGTGAAAATGCTTCAAGACCAGTTCTGCATCTTTCTTTCCTAAAGCTGTTTGTGACAATAATCTAATTCAAAATTATGTTACTCACAACCTGTTACCTCTTCTTACTCTTTCAAATTTTCTGCTAACTCCAGACTTACAAGATATTTATCACATTCCTATTCATCCAGACTTCAGATGTTTCTTAAGGCTTTGTATGTCTGGGCCACATTATTAGTTCTCTACCTTAACCTTTGGACTATCCACTGCACCAAGAGTGTTCACAAAGTATAAAATACAAAATAAAATGGAGACTGACCAAAGTAATTAGCTACTCATTTATTAGGATAAATTAAAAATGGAACTGAGCACTTTCATAGCCCGCACCCACCTAATCTCAACACTTTTACATGCCTCCCCCTTAATCTAAACAAGTCAGTCCTAAATAGATTGTCATCCTGTTACAATAACATTGCCAGGTTTGCCACTGGCCTACCATTTAGGACACACCACTGCATTAACCTCAAACAGCTTGGGTGGCTAGAACTTCCCAGTCTAATCCAATACAACCTTCTGACTATAGCAAAACAATTCTCTATAATCCAGATAATACACCATCCCTAAGGAATATTATCACCCCTCATAACAAACAGAGACTGCTTAGATCCTCAAACAAATTACTAATTCAGGCAATCAAAATTAACAATACAGCTGGGGATGCCCTCTTTGCAAACTCTGTAGGCAGAGTTTGGAATCTCATTCCAGCCAACATTACTTCGCTCTCCTCCCTTTGCCGATTTAAAACCAAACTCAGACAACATCTGGCACTAAACTGGCTTTGCCACTGTAACAAGCCTGGTTAACCCTCATCATAGATGTATATAATATATTACTTTCTGCCTACTGTCAATGTATTCCCCTGACTTAAACCAGGGATAACTATACCTGTAAACTTGCCTAGCTCATGTTTTTTCATGTATCCTCTGTAAATAACTTACCTGTAATTATGTCTACATTGTTATATTTTTGACTCTGACTACCTTGGAGCTTTTCTCCATGGGCCTCCACTGAAAATGGATATGTATCCAGTCGGACTATCCCGGTCAACAAATGTAAAATAAATAAACTAACAAGACTTTATCAGAGTGAAGAACTGCCATGATATACTGAAATATATATGTGTGTGTGTCAAACAACGGAATTTCATGAATTTGTATGTCCTGAATAATTTGAATAATTCAGTTCCTCAATTTAAAATGACTTTGCCAACAATAAAATTTGACTACAACCCTCATGGGTGATCTTGACACACTTCTTGAACATAAGGAGCTAACTTGGCAGCTGAGGCTAAATGCCTTGGCTGCTCTAGGAATCAAAGATTCTTTATCCATGATTAGTGTGTTAAAAAAGAAGGCCAGTATTGTGTTAATAGCATTTGTGTTGTATATTTTATATTTGATTTAGCTTGCTAGACATTGGTGATTTTAATGTGTATTTTAATGTGCATTGTAATATGTATTTACTACTAACATTTTGTTTTACAACAGTTTATTATTTATTCAATATATTTTAACATGCTTTTTAATCACTTTTTATTGTTGGCCAAGTCACTTTAAATTAAAGAAATGAATTATTCAGGACATGTAAATTTATGAAATTCCATTGGTTGACACACACATATATATTTCAGTACATCATGGCAGTTCTTCTCTCTGATGAAGTCTTATTAGATGCTAAGACAAAAGCGCTCTGTCCATTTTTAATTGTATCCTAATAAACGAGTAGCAAATTACGTTGGTCAGTCTCCATTTTGTTTTGTATTTTGTTCCTGGTGATTGTTTTATTCTTGATACTAGTGTTCACAAAGTGTCTAGCTCCAGCTATAGCTCATTTCAGGTTACAGGCTGTCCACATTTTTCCACATTTAGATGACTTTCTTATTTTTGCAAAGTCTTTTTCAAAGTGTCAAGAATCTCTCTTTTGGGTGAGAGCACTCTTACATAAGCTGGGATTCCAAGAGAAAAGTCAAAAGTCTTTCTTGACTCCCTTACACAGAAGTGTTCCTGGGATGTCAATGAGACACCTCATTTCAAAGAGTTGTGCTTCCACAAAAAAAAAAAATAGATCCTTATTTAGATTTGTTTCTAAGGTTTTGTACTCAGACGGTGGTCACTGCAAGGGAATACCTCATATATACATCATACATCAGGATTTCGGGTTTCACAGCATTGCTGATTCTCATGACAGTCGTGGCAAGACTGCACATGAGAAAGATACAGTGGTATCTGAAATCTCTTTACTCCCAGCATCAACACCCCTTATCTTTTCAAATCCCAGTGCCAGGGTTTGTCAGAACAGAAACTTTTGGGTGGAGATGACAGATATCCTTAAATCCAGGTCTTCCCTTTCTCCTCCCTACTCCAAAGCCACAGACTTTGTTGGGGAGCAGTTTTAGGGGGGATAACGGGCAGGTATGTGGGCCACCAAGGACAGATACAAGCAGATAAATATCTAGGAGATGTTAGCCCTGATCAAGACACTCAACTCTCTGTACCATCTTTGACCCCTTCCCCATTTTCAAAGTCATTTCAGGCAATAATACAGTCATAATGCCTTTGCAGACTAGCCATGTTAACTTGGGATATAGCTTCACAGCACAGTCTCACTCTACAGGCATCCTACATTCTGTCATAGCAAAACTGTGTGACAGCCAAACTGAGCAGGACCAGGGCAGACCCTCATGGATGGAAATTAGATATGGGGGTCTTCCAAAATTTGATCCATCTGTGGAGAGTTCCTCAAGTAGACCTTTTTCCCTCCTCTTTGAACAATCAACCATCGTGATTCTGTTTCAGGATTCCATGCAAGAAGGCCTGGAAGTCAGATTCCTTTTATTTTCTTGGACAGGAATGTTCTGTATGCTTTTCCTCCCTTTCCACTAATATCCAGGGAACATCTGAAGATTCAGAAGGAATCTCCCAAGATCATTGTGGTGACTCTCTTCTGACTTAGGCAACTGCGACTTTCCCTTCTTTTGGAAATGGACAGGGACAATTACCACAAGCTTCCTCACAGACTGTATCTATTCACACAAGAACAGGGGTAACTGATACACTCTGACACCAATCATTTTCAATTGACTGCCCATATGGTAAGGTCTTAATTCTTTTAACTGTTTACTGAGGATATGCAACAGATACTAATGGAGGTAAGAAAGACTGATACCAGAAAAATCATATATTAGCAATTGGAAAAGGGTTTCTAGTTGGTGCCAGCAGCATAACCAGTACCCATTCAGCGCTAGGTGTTCTCATGTTTTACAACATTTGTCTGAGTTATTATCCTAGATACTTTCTTATTCCTTTATCAAGGTTCATTTATTGGTCATTTCAGCATGTCTGTCCATAAATCCTCCTCTTTCAAGGCAGTCTCATCAAAATGTTCTTGAAAGAGGTTTTGCATAAGAGGTCACCATGTAAACTGGTGGCCCCTCCTTGGAATTTTATTTTTTTGTTTGGGAAGCTAATACTTGCACCATTCGAACTAGCTAATCTTGTTGACTTAAGGTTCTTAACATGGAAAACAGTTTTACTGTTTGCTCTGACCTCTGCAAGACGAGTATCTGAGCTGCCACTTATGGTAAGTCAGTTCTTCCTCATTTTCCACAGGGACAGTTTCTTTGAGAACTAATCCTTCATCTACTCCTAAAGTGGTATCCAGGTTTACTTTAATCCCAACTATCCAGCTCCCTGTTTTCTTTATTGAATCTAAAAATGAGAGAGAAAGGATACTCCATACCTTGAATGTTCACAGACAACACTTAACCAAACTGAACCTCTCAGATCTTCACATCAATTGTTTATTTCTTGTGAAGGTAAGAAGAAGGGACAATCTATGTCAAAACAGATTATTTCCAAATGGTTTTCTAAGGCTATTACCTTTTGTTATACTTACCATATCAAATGTATTCCAGGTAGGGTCAGGGCCCACTCTGCCAGTGTGTTGGCTTTATCTATGGCTTTTTCGGAAAGGTTTGGATTCTAAAACTATTCTAGAAGATGCTACTGTATCTTACAAAGCACTATTAGACTGATCCCTTTTCTAGGTCCAGATTGATATGACCATTCTCCAGAGGTTCCTGGACTCTTCTCCTTCCATCTCCCAAATATAGTTAGCTATGGTAATCTACCACTATAGCTAAGGCTACTGCAGCAGTGATCAATATGATGAATGTAGTACACTTTTGTAAGTAAACGTCCCATAACAGTAACTGTTCTAATGATCACTGCTGCAGTAGCTACTCTCTTAATTCACCTCCCTTGCTTTTTGGTGTGCTTTTTTATGTCAGAGTGTGGAAATGTATGTTTTGTT